>NW_006442484.1:17282574-17301936 GCF_000325575.1 Pteropus alecto
AGCGGTTTAAAATATAGAACTCTTGGCAAACAGGTTTTTCTTTCAACACTAAACATGTAGTTCTATAGCCTTCTGGTCACTATGGTTTCCAATGAGAAATCTCTCATACACAATGAGTTGCTTCTCTTAACTTTCAAGATCTTCTCTTCATTTTTGTTTTTCAACAGTTTGATTATAATGTATCTAGGTCTGGCTCTTTTTGTGTTCATTTACTTGAATTTCATGAGCTTCTTGGATTCATATAATAGATTCATACCTTTCATCAGTTTTGGAATATTTTTGGCCATTATTTCTTCAAATATTTTTTTCTCTTCCTTTCTCTCTCTCTTCTCCTTCTAGGATTCCCATAATGACTGTTGGTCCTCTTGATAGTGTCTCACAGTTCCCTTAGGCTCAGTTCCCTTTTCTTCATTTTTTTTTTTGTTTGTTTGTTTCTATTTCTGACACTCAATAGTTTCATTTGTCTTACAGTCCAATTCAGTTATTTTTTCTGCCTACTTAAATCTGCTACTGATCATCTCTAGTAAAACTTTCATTATGGTTGTGCTTTTCAGCCCCCAAATTTCTGCTCATTTGTTGATATTTGTTGATATTTGTGTTTTGTTCATACATCATTTTCTTGATTTTGTTTTAGTTTTGTTCATGTTTTCCTTTAGTTCTTTGACTATACTTAAGACAGTTTTTTCAAGACAGTTGTTTTAAAATTTTTTTTAGTAAGTACAACATACATGCTTCCTGAGGGATGATTTTTTGTCCATTTATTTTGTTCCTTTGAATAGGCCATACTTTCCTGTTTATTTATATGCCTTGTGATTTATTTTTTGTTGAAAACTAGCTATTTGATTATCATAACTTAGTTATTTTGAAAATTAAATTGACCCCTTCCCCAGGTTGTACTGTTTTTAATTTTTAATTTTTGATGGATATAACATTTCATTTATTTAGTGAATTTTCAAAATTATTATATATCCTTTAGCATAGCCAGTGAAATCTTTGTTTCTTTAGCTTGTGTTTAGACAATGTTTAACAGAGATTGTCAAGCAATCTTTTAAATGCCAGGCACATTTTTAAGTTGTTTTTTTCTTGATTCAACTATTGTTTGGTTGTTGTAAACCTTTGAGTCTTGTCCAGAGTCTGACAAAGCTAGTTCCAACAGTTTTTGCTTGCTTTTCAATGTTTCTGTGAGGGAATAAGAGCTTAAAGGTGTCTCTTCCACCACTTTGCTGACCTTCTTTTGAGATGAATTGTTTTGATGAATATTGAATTATTTTTTGACATTTATATTTTTCTTTTAGCACTTTAAATATGTCATCAAACTGCCTTCTAGCTTCCGTGGTTTTGATGAGAAATCAGCTTTCAATCTTATTGAGGATTCTTTACTCAATGAATCACTTCTCTCTTGCTACTTTCAAGAGTCTCTATCTTTGGCTTTGATAGTTTGGTTATAATGTGTTTAGGTGTGCATTTCTTTGTGTTGATTTTACTTTGAATTCATTGAGCTTCTTGGATTTTCAGAATCATGTATTTCTTCAAATTTGGGGAGTTTGGCCATTATTTATTCAAATATGTGTGTGTGTGTGTGTGTGTGTGTGTGTGTGTGTGTGTGTGTGTATGTTTTCTTGCCCTTTTTTCTCTTTTCTCTTCTGGCCTCACATTATATATATGTTGTACACTTGATAGTGTCCCAGGATTCTTCTTATGCTCTGATTAATTTTCATTATTTAATCTTCTTTCTGCTCCTCCAACTGTATAATTTAAATTGATCTGTTTTTCAGTTCATTGATTCTTTCTTTTGATTGCTCTAATATGCTGTTGAAATCCTCTAGCAACCTTTTTTTTCATATCAGTTATTGTACTTTCTAGCTCCAGAATTTTTATTTAGTTCCTCCTTATAACTTCTATCTTTTTATTGATATTTTATATTTGGCGAGACATTGTTCTCCTTATTTCCTTTAATTTTTGTCCAAGATTTTTTTTTTTAGCTCTTTAAGCATTTTTCAGTTGATTAGCAGTCTTTAGCTAGTATCTCCAATATCTGGATTCACTTCAGCACAGCTTCTATTAATTAGTATGTGTGTGTGTGTGTGTATGTGTTCGTGTGTGTGTGTGTGTCTGTGTGTCTGTGTGTGTTTGTGCGTGCGCGCATGCGTGCAGGCACACTTATGTATGTGTGTGTGCCCAAACCATATTTTCTTGTTTCATTCCAAGCCTTATTAAAAAAAAAAATTCCGTCAGTTTGAATATTTTAATGTGGTAACTCTAGAACTCCATTTTTCCTCTCCCCAGAGCTTGTTATCTCTAATTGTTGTAAGTTGTGGTTTGTTTATATATTGACTTTTCTAAACTATTTTTGTAAAGATTGAATTCTTTGCCACGTGTCACCACTCAATTTTCTTTTCTATGAGCTTAGCAGTTAGCTAATTATTGCATAGAGATTTCCTTAAATGCCTGCAGCTGAAACAACTACTACAACAGTAAACTCTCTTGGTCTTTGCAGGTTGGCTCTGCTTATCTGAGCTATTTATTCTGCCTTAGCTTTCACTTCCTGCTTGCATAGTAGCTAAATATCAGCCAGAGGTGAAATTTTAGGGTCTTGTCTATTCTTTTTTTAAACATATGTTTAAGCCTGAGTAGGTGTATGGCTTTCTAGATTCTCCAGTATATGGAAGACATTTTTAAACATAGTATTCCCTCTATATCCCCTTTCCCAGTCTTTTATTTCCCATACTTTTTGTTCAGTTTACTATTTGCTCTGACTTTTATCTCTTGATCGAGGGATTGGTGGCTAGGCTATATATCATTCAATGCCTTTAATAAATCCCTCTCAGGTATACCTTTCAACCCTCAGTGAGCTCTAAGGTGGATAAAATATAGGCAAGTTTCTGAGCTGACACCTAAGGGAGCAACTAGACAGGTTAAAATATATAATCACAATTCTTTGAGAACAAGGTTTGATTGTTCCCTCCAGCATCAACAAGCTGTCCAAAAAATGTAGGTTGCCGCTTTGTTTTCTCTACCAAGCTATGGCGTGAGTACTGGTAGGTAGGTAAGTTTAAATGCCATAATACTTTCTTACATAATTTCAGTGGATTGTTTCTTTATTAAGCATTGCCTTGGATCTTTTAAGTTTTTTATTAGGTGCCAGTGTCCCCTGAAAATTGATTCTGATTGTTTTTGCCAGCTTAATCATTACTTTAGGGGAGAGAAACTGTTATTTTCAATGACATCACCCTGGGATGATAACTTTTAAATAAGAAAGGAGAAAAAAAGATATAAGCTTTAAGAAGAAAAGAGAATAAAGGGCATTTTGATAAATACATCAATAAGAATGATTTTGGAAATTGTCATCCTTCCGGAATGAGAAAATATGCTCTACCAGACAAGAAGTCTATGTCAGCAGTCCCCAACCTTTTTGGCACTGGGGACCAGTGCTCCTATGAGAATCTAATGTCTGATGATTTGAGGTGAAACTAAGGTGATGATGCTAGCACAGGGGAGCGGCTGCAAATACAGATGAAGTTTCTCTTGCTAGCCCGCTGTTCATCTCCTGCTGTGCGACCTGGTTCCTAACAGGTCACTGACCGGTACTGGTCTGTGGCCCGGGGATTGGGGACCCCTGGTCTATGTGGCTGATATAGGGAACCAGGTACATGAATGCTAAAGACTTCTATGTTATTTTTAGAAATAAAATGGGCCATTGTAGAGATTAACAAAAATTCGGGGCACATTTCTACACTCAACATATAATTTAAACTCAGAGTTGTAAAAGTATAATTTGTTCTATTTTTAAAAATTATCTTGACAAAATCAAATTCAGGTAAATCCAAGTCTACCAAAATATCTTCTCTCCTCCCTAATCTTTTTATAAAGTGAATATATATCTTATACTTTCTACACTGTCTCTTTTTCTTCAGATATAAAATTCTGCTTCTAAATTAGATTAGATCCTATGTGAGCAAACAAACTAAAACTCTACTTGACCTTTGGTTATATTTATTTCTCCATGTCAGATTGTTTAACCTTTTTATTTTTTCTGAACAGTGTTAGTGGTTAACTCAACTCATTTGTAACATTTAACAAACAATGCTAGGATAGAATTTTTTTCTTTTTTTTTCTTTTTTTTTTGAGAAAAATAAACAAATGCAAAAATGCTTATTAAGTAATGAAGTTTTATGATTGCTATTTAAATAATAATCCAAAAAATGATAAATTTTCATAACTGACTTGCTTTTCTCATTATCAAGCTATATCTTCCAAGCGCGATTCTGAGTTACATAGTCATTCCAACTAGAAGCTATTGAGTAAAGAGCTATTACTTGAGTAGTTTTTACTTTTGAAGTTCTTTGGGCTTAGAGTTAGTGATAGCATAGATTATTCTCCTCCTCTTGCTTTGGATGTAGTAAGGTAGGAGAGTTCAAACACTTATGAAGTTTTTGTTTTTGTTTTTGTTTTTGTTTTTTTTAATCTGTACCATAAAAAAGAAATGTTACTGGGGTAAGAGGGATTTTATGAATACTTCTGTCAGCACAGGAACATGTTATTTTAGAGGGGATCACATTTAAGAGTTTTTTTTTGTAAAATAAAGCTACATTGAGTGTTTTTTTTTTTTTAATCTATATACCATAAAAGCAAATGAAGAGAAGATGCTTCTTTTAATTCCAATATTTTTCCTTTTCCTGTGGTGCTTCCCTGGAGTCAGATTTAAAACTGAGCCTTCTGCTACATTGCCTTGTTACTGATGACTCCATTTCCTCAGTGGCCCAGATAGAACTATAATCATTTTCTTTCTGTTGGTATTCAGTGAGAAGATGAGTGGAAATGGATATCTGTCCTCAAACTTGCAACAACCTCTCACCTTCATCTTCTACCCCAATATCTCTCTGTTAAATGGAAGTAGTTTTATTTTAATTTAAAGAATAAAGTAAGGAAAATAAATATTCTTCTTGTTGACTATGTTAGTCTAGAATATGGCCAATCACCCTGCCATATTACTGGCTGGGGATAGAGAGCAATATCTGTTCATTCACTGAATGATAAAATACTTCTCCAAAACAGGGGGCTAGGATGTTGGAGTATTATAATAAATAATTTTCTCTTGTATTTAGAATTTGAGGGAAAGTACTTTCCCAAAGTTCTGGACACACATAATGGCTTTCAGGTCTCTATACCTTTGAAATATGAGACTACAATAACCATATTTAATTGACACGATAGCTCTAAGGGCATCCGGATTATCCTAAGTGGATTTAGGCTTTATCAAAATTATAAAATTGGTATTAAATCAAGGATTGACTTTGAAAAAATGCTTTGAAGTTTGACAGTAAAGATTTACCTATCAGGAGAAAAATAAAAATAATATAGTGCTTTTTTTGTTGTTGTTAGCTGATGTGTCAATTATGACAATTATTGGAGAAATGATATATGTAAAGATTGTGGACCCTTTTGCATGTTGTATGGAAATAAAATAATGAGGTCAAGTCTTTTAACTTTAAATTCAAGTTGCAATCTGAGTTAAAGTGTTTTTCTGCAGCCACCTCAGGCTGTGTAGTAAAGTCCATGCTACCGCTCAAATCTTGTGGTCTAATAGATCTAATGATACTTGACATGTTCATGGCAAATAGAGATGCTGTATGGAATCTCTGTGGAGCACTAATAGAACAATCATAACTCAGGGCTCTAGGATTTTGGAGAAAATCTATGCCGTTTTGAAAAAGAGCTACTGAATTATTATTGAGCCTTGATAGAGATTGAATTCCTAACCATGGAACATCAAGTGACTCTGTGGCCTGAGCTTTCTGTCATAAGCTGGGTGTTGTCTGATACACTTGGCCATACATTTGCTCAGCAGTGATATATCATAAAATGAAAATGATCTATAGGAGATTGAACTCAAGCAGGTCTCAAAGATATGAGTAATTTTCATATGCTGGTACCACTCAAAAATGGGTTGCTATAGTACTACAGCTTCTCTCAGGGGTGCACTGTGAATGACAGTGTTTAAGAAAATTTCTCCCAGTGAAAAAAACTTTAAGCAATACATATGGTTGTCCACTATGCCTATAATGAAGGATTACTGAGAGAAAGGTTTTCATTAATTTATAAATGATTGCTAATGGTTTGGCTGGCTGGTCAGGAACTTGAAAGAAAAAGGATTTGATTATTGGCAATGAGGAAGTCTGGGGAAGAGGTGATGGACCTCTCAGACTGTGAAGATATAAATGCTGAACAAAGTTCATCCAAGGCAGAGGAGGAACTGAATATCAGGTGAACAGAATGAGACATTCTATGGGTAACATTTTTTTTTTTTTTTTTTTTACCACATTCTCCAGTGCTTGACCAATGTGTTCACGAACAAAGACATCATGGTAGCGGGGACAAACTACAGGGGTGGCTTAACAGCATGGAATTTCTCTTACCAGTGATGACCTGGCTAATGTACTGCTTATTATGTAATATATCTATGGCAGACACAAATGCTTTGTCTCCAATACGGCACTATTTCTCAAGGGGAGCGGTCAGCCATCTGTTGGCAGTTTGATTACATTGGAAGACATCATAGAGAGAATACAGATTTGTTCTCATTATAATAGACACATAGTCTGGTTGTGGATTTGTCTATCCTATCTACAATTCTTTTGAGAACACTATACCATTCACAATGCCAGAGAACACCTTATCCGTTGTCAAGTCATTTTCTATAGCATTGCTTCTGATCAAAGAACTGATTTCACAGCAAAGGGAGTGCAGCCATAGCTTTTGCCTGTGGAATTAATTGATCTTTCCACATACTTCATCGACCAGAAATTATAAGGTTAATAGATATACGGAATGGCTTATCGAAGACTCAGTTCCAGTGCCAGTTTGAAGACAATTCCCTGAGAGAATGAGGTTCTGGTATATGGAATGAGTATATACTTAGAAGAAGAGACCATTATACGATGTTATCTCTGCCATGGTGAGAAGACATTGATCTAATAATCAAAAGATGGACATGAAAGTGAGTTTTCTCACTATTATACTCAATAATCTCCTTGTAAAATATGTTTCCAATCATAACAACCTTGAATCCTGCTGATTTGGAAATCTTCGTCTCTAAATTAAGTATGTTTTAATTATAGAACACAATATGGATCCCTGTTACCTAGCCAATTTGAGCTCTTAAAACCATTGAGTTTGAAAATGGAGTTATTCTACTTGTTGGAATGATATATTCTAATTACCAAAGGGGATTTGTGTTGTTGCTACACGATGGGGATAAGCAGGACTAAATCTGGAACTAGAGGATTCTACTGTTTTTTTTCTAGTACTTTCATGCCCAATGATAAAGGTTAATGAAAAACTATAGTAAAAAATAAAAGGCAGCGTAATCGAGAACTCAGACCTTTTAGGAGAGAAGATTTGTATTGCTCCACCAGGTAAAAAACCCTGATCAGTGGAGGTTTTGGCTGAGTGCAGAAGAAATATTAAATGAAGAGTGAAAGAATGAAGCAATATTTATCAGTTATAACCTTGTGATCAGTTACAGAGATAAGTGTAGTAGCTTTGTATAGATAGTTTTGCTTGTTCTATTTATGTGTTTATTGGTATATGCTAACAATTTTCTTCTCTTTCTTCCTACTTATTTTATTTTATATAGAAGTTATTGGAAGCTAACTTTAAAATTTAATTTTTAGGTAACAGAATAATCTCTGAAAATGATAGAATTTGAGAAGTATTTATTAAAGCCAGTAATCAATATAATGAGTGTAGGAACTATGTTTCTCCTCATTTTGGGGAACTAGTGAGAACTTCTTTACTTGTAAAAAGAATATCTTGTTAGGTGAAAATACAGTTACAATTTTGTTATTGTAAAGAAGTACAGATATGTGTAAAGGTGAATATGGTAGCCAAATTGTTGAACTGTGCCAGTGACCAATTTATGTGTCAGTTTCCAAATCACCTTCATTATTTACTCTGTGATAATGATGGAGATAAGCCCTGTAAACTTTTTTTTGGGGGGGGGATAGCTACCAATAGAGGTCATGTCAGTAAAGGGCACTGGAAGGACACTGGGGTAGAAAGATCAGCTTCTCTTGGCAGGCTCCTGAAGTATGCACTGTTTTTCTATCTCCAGGCTCTTGAAGTGTGGATGGATTCAACAGCATTAGGCTCCGGTAGTGCAGGTGTTTCCTCTAGGAGCTGGGGCTTTCTGCACACTGTGACCATCAGTGCCCAGTAGCTTTTCCAGTCATTCCTTTCGAGACCTTTGTAGCAAGTTCTGAGATGCGATCTTTCTCTGTGGAGGATTTCCTCTTGTATTTCAAGATCTGAAAATGTGGCAATTTAATGAACTTTACTATCTATATATCAAGCCCTAAATGTGTTTCGTGCGTGTGTGTATGCCCCTTCCTTAGATATTCTCCTTATATATCCTATTCCTGTATTTTTAAAGAGTTTTCTTTATTTATTACTAGAGAATTTCTTTGTTGTGTTATTCATGTTTTAAAGTTATTAATATTTATATTTAAATTCTCTTGATTGAATGTGTGGTTTCTCTCCTGATTAGATCCTGACTGATACAGTTGATTAAGTGGCTTCCTGCTTGGTTTAAAATATAGCATACCAGAAAGACCCTTGCCCTTGAAATATTTCCCATTATCTGTTATAAATGCCTGACATTTCATATCTGCAGACCCATTTAATTTCATAGATATTTATGAATATCTAGGTGCTGGCTCTGTGTTATGTTCTGGGAGGTAAAATAGAATAATAGTGTTCTTTCTTCTAGGCTTGCAAGGCAGAAATTTACAGGCAAAGTCTTTTAAATTATATATTTTCTAGTTAATTGAGTTAGCCAACATTCAAGCAATAATATAAATTATCTTATATGATTTTTTTCTCCTTTACTGGGATGTTAACAAATATTAGTGAATTGGGAATGTAGACATTTTGTTTGTTTTAGGTTACACACAATAGGACAGCAGATAGAAATAGTATAAATAGCATTCAGAGCTTTTTCAAATTTCTAAAAGGAATTACAAACTCACTGATAGGAAATTTGGAAAATATAAAAATTAATGAAGAAAGTAAAACTCCTAATATTCAGATTCTTCCATGTACAAGGAATTAGACTAGATTCTTTTATATATTTTCATTCACAGATACTCTAAAAAACTACATATTACATGTCTATGTATTTTTTTTTTAATGATGATAAAATTGATATTCAGCAGTATTAAGAACCAGAATTGGGACCGATAAATCTGCCTCCAAAGTCCATGCTTTTTCACTCTGGTATACAGCCTCTGCATATTGGTTAATTACTCTTTGTCCTAATTCAATGATAAATATTATAAATATTGTGACTATCTTCTTTTTAACCTCTTATTACGCACATGCAACAGATACCTACATTCATAATAGATATTTGAGTTATACTATGCAATCAGCATTGCAGCCTTTTATTTTCTAAATGTTATATCATCTTTTTAATGATCTTGATACACATTGCCAAGTTTTTATCAGAAGGATTGTAACAAAAAACCAACAATGAATGAGGCTACATTGAGTATTTTTCATTTTAATATACTGGCTAATACAGTGGGAAAATATAGGATGTAATTTTTTTTAGTTTTATTTTTTCATCTTTATTGAACTTTAATAAACAATTAGTTGCTCATATTTACATTGTACAATTTGATTAGTTTTTTTCAATTCTAGTTGGAATACAATATATTAGTCTCAGCTGTACAGCATAGTAATTAGAGATCTATATAACTCATAAAGTGATCACCCCACTAAATCTATTACCCCTCTTCCTCCTTACATATTTATTACATTATTAATTATTTTCCTTATACTATACTTTATATTTCCATGTCTCTTTTGTAACTATTCATTTGTATGTCTTTAACTCTTTGCCCTCTTTCGCCATTCTCCCAACGCCCCTCCCATCTAGTAGCCCTCAAAATATTCTCTGTATCTATGAGTTTATTTCCATTTTTGTTGTAGTTGTTGTCTATTTTGTTCTTTAGATTCCACGTGTACGTGAAATCATGCAATTTTGTCTTTCTCTATCTGACTTATTGCATTCAGTGCAATATCCTCCAGGTCCACCATGGCAATATATTTTTCCATCCCCTTCCTTTTAGTCTGTGTGTGTCTTTTAATCTGAAGTGAGTCTCTTGTAGGCATAAGTAGGGGTCTTGTTTCCTTATCCATTCAGCCACTCTATCTTTTGGTTGGAGCACTTAATTCTTTTCCATTTGAGGTATGTAGGAATGTAGTTGTTACCATTCTTTATTCCTGTTTTTGATCTATGTTTTTTTCTTTTTTTAATTATTTTTTTAAATTTATTATTTTTTATGGTGACATTGGTTAATGAAATCCAATAAATTTCAGCTGTACACTTTAACAGTAAGACACATATATATTTACACTGTGCATTTACCTCCTATAATTAGATTTCTTTAAAGAAGTCCGTCCAACATTACAATATTTGTAATATTGGTTTGGTGTCGATAAACTCCTTTAGCTTATTTTTGTTTGGGAAGCTCTTTATCTGTCCTTCCACACTAAATGATAGCTTTGCTGGATAAAGAATTCTTGGTTGAAGATCCTGGGTTTTCATCATGTCAATATTTTGTGTCAACCCCTTCTGTCCTGCTTAGTTTCTTTTGAGAAATCAGCTGCCAGTCTAATGAACGCTCCCTTGTAGGTAACTAACTGCTTTTCTCTTGCTGCTTTTAAGATTCTCTCTTTATATTTAAACTTTGGCATTTTAATTATGATGTATCATGGTGTGGGCCTCTTTGGGTTCTTGGTTTTTGGGGCTCTCTGAGCTTCCTGCTGTTGTATGTCTATTTTCTTCACCAGGTGAGGGAAGTTTTACATCATTATTTCTTCAAATAGCTTTTCAACATCGTTTCTCTTCAAGTACCCCTATGACATGAATATTTTTACATTTAATTGTGTCCCATAGGCTCTTTAAATTATTATTATAGTCTTGGCTTCTTGCCTTCCTGATTCAGTGTCCTTGGCTTTCCCATCCTCTATATCAGTGGTTTTATCTTCTTCTTTATCCACTCTGTGTTCCCTCTAATCTCTTCATCTCAGATAATGTATTCTTCATTTCTTACTGGTTCCCTTTTATAATTTCCATTTCTATTTTTATGTTTTTTATCTCTTTGTTAAACTTCTCATTGAATTCATCTACACTTCCCCTACGTTCATTGAGCATCTTTGTGACTCTATATCTGTTAGATTGCTTGATTCTATTATTCCTGGATCTCTGTTCTGTTCTCTCATATAGTTTCTGTTTCTTTGTCTTCCCATTTTGGCCGCCTTTCTGTGTCTGTTTCTATGTACTAAGCAAAGCTCCTAAGTCTCCCGATCTTCGCATGACTGTGTAGTAGGTGTCCAGTGGCACATTCCTGAGAGAGGTTCCGCTACAAGTCAAGTTTAGCCCTAGCCTGTGCCCATTGGGGGCCACCTGTTAAGATTCAGCAAGCAATCCACATATGCTCTGCGTGTAGTTGCCTCAAGAGGCCATGCCAGAAACCGAGGTCAGCTGCCACCAGTGTGAGTCTTGGAATTGGTTCAGCAAGGAACACAGATTCCGCCGAGGAAACAACTGAATGTGCCTTGGGTGCGGCCACAAGTTAGGAGAGGCAGAGTGTCAGAGAATCCTCTGGGAAGAGTGACCTCTATAATCCAGTTCATTGATGTCTCAGCTATGGTAGCCCTGAGTTGGCACACTGGTAGAGGGTGGCCTCAACAGAGGAACAAATTTTACCACCAGCACTTCTGCTGGGGAGAGAGTCCCCCTCTGGCCCTCGCTCCAATGACTGTGCCCCCTGTAAGTCCTTGGTGCCCTCTAAGCAGCCCACCCCATGCTGGTGCTCAGAGTAAGCAGGTTGGTCATCACGAAAGTCTGGTCAAGACATGGCCCCTTTAAGAGGTGTCAGAAGCTGCCATCAGCTGCTGCTGCAGCCTCTGTCCCACTTAGCAGCCCATAACTCTCATCTTCGACCCCTCTTACCTTCTACCATTATAGGCCGATTTCTTATTTCTCTACCTAGTTGTAATGCTTCTGTTCATCTAGATCCCAGGCGACTTTATTTGGTGTTTGCTCCATGTTTCTGTCACAGCTTTAATGTGGTGCCAGGAAGGATGAACAAAGTCTCTATCATCAACACCAGTTTTTTTCCTCATCCTGGGATATAATTTTTTTAATATTAAAAGTTTTATAGTTTTTACAAAAACTAAGTATCAGATTAAATTTTTTAGGGAAGTAAATTATATTGTCTTTTGTCCAAATATCTTTAACATTTTTTATGTTTTATAATAGATATAGGACTATTTTAAAAATTAGCTTATTTTATCTTTGTTTGCAATCTTTGTTTAAAAATTTTTATGCCCAATGTTTCCTTTAAGTTTTGTTTATGACATTAATATGAATAGTTTTCCATTTTTGTGTAGTCAAATCTATTGTTTGCCTTATTATTGATTGGATTATAGTTAACTGTAAAAGATATTTATACTTAGAGTTCATTGTAACATTTCCTATATTTTTATCTATTTTTATTATTAGAATATTTACATTTAACCTTGATCTCCCTGTAATATATATATATATATTTTTGTATGGTTTAAGGTAAGCAGTAAGCATCTAAGTCTTTTTTGTTTGTTTGTTTTTGTTTTTGTTCTGTAAAGCAGGTTTTAAATAAATATTTCTAATGAATAAGAGGACTTTTAAAGGGATAGCATAGCTTTCTCAGACCTTGGTGAGGTTCCACCTTTGAGAAACTTAGATTTTAAAAAGACGTTAGTTACATTGAGGAGAGTGATAAATAATATCCCACTGTTATTTAACGACTATGCATAATGCATCAAGCAGTTGGCTAAATGTTATTTACATGTTGTTTATTCTCACAAAAACACAGTTGTATTTTATTATCTGCTTTATAGATGTCGGGAGATGTTAGCAAATTAACAGGTTGGTAGATTTGTCCAAGTTTAGTAAGCTAGAGAATGTCAAAACTAGTATACATAAAACATTATGCTTTTAATGTGAAAATTTTATTTTATTTTACTTTGAGTACTACATGATTAAACTTTTTAAAATTTTATTTTATTATTAATTTCAAGTATACAATACGTTGGTTAGACATTTATATAGTTTATGAAATGATCTCTCTAATTATTCTTTCCTCTGGTTCTCCACCTAGCATTACATTAATACTAACTGCATTCCTTATGTTATGCTCCCTGTTCCCTCTGTCAACTACTAATTTGTACTTTGTTAACCCTTCACCCTTTTCTCCTAGCTCCCCAACTGCCCTCCCCTCTGATCGTCACCACATTGTCTTCTATATTTGTGAGTCTATTTTTGATTAGTTTAGTTCTTTTTGTTCTTTAGATTCCGCATATAAGTGAAATCATATGATATTTAACTTTCTCTGTCTGACTTATTTCACTCAGCATAATAACCTCTAGGCCCATCCATGTTGCAAATGGTAGGATTTCATTTTTTTTAATAGCTTAATGATATTCCATTGTATATATGAACCATAACTTCTTTATCCAATCATCTGTTGATAGGCATTTAAGTTACTTCCATATCTTGGCTGTTGTGAATAGAGCTGTAGTAAACATAGGGGTGCACAGATCTTTATGAATTATCGTTTTGGTTTTCTTTGAGTAAATACTCAGAAGTGCAATTGCTGGGTCAAAAGGTATATCCACTTTTAATGTTTTAAGAAACCTCCGTACTGTTTTCTATAGCTGCTCTATCAATTTGCAATCCCACCAACAATGTATGAGGGTTCCCTTTTTTCCACATCCTCGCCACACTTGTTCTTTGATTATTGATGACAGCCATTCTGATGAGTGTCAGATGATATCTCATTGTGGTTTTAATTTTCATTTCTCTGATGATTAGTGAGCTTGAGCATCTTTTCATATGTCTATCGGCCGCCTGTATTCTTCTTTGGAGAGATATCTGTTCAGGTCTTTTGTCCATTTTTTAATTGGATTGTTTGTTTTTTATGCTAAGTTGAATGAATTCTTTATAAATTTTGGATATTAATCTCTTATCAGATGTATCATAAGCGAATATCTTCTCCCATTCAGTAGGTTGTCTTTTTGTTTTGTTGGTTTCCTTTGCTGCACAAAAACTTTTTAGTTTGATGTAGTCTTGTATGTTTATTTTTTCTTTTGTTTCCCTTGCCTGAGGAGATATATCCAAAAAGAAATTACTGTTAGCAATATCAGAGAGTTTACTGTCTATGTTTTCTTCTAGAAGTTTTATGGTTTGGGGTCTTGCATTTAAGTCTTTAATTCATTTTGAGTCTATTCTTGTATGCGGTGTAGGAAAGTGGTCCAGTTTCTTTCTTTTTTTTTTTTTTTCATGTATTTGTACAATTTTTTCTAACCCTTTGAGGTTTAGGCTTAGTGAGAAAAAAGTATTAGGAAAAGGGACACAGTCCTAGGAGCCTGGTAGAGTTATAATCTCTGGTCAGTGCTCTCTTAGCAGCAGGTATAAAAAAGTATTTTTTTCTGTCTCTGGAAGCCATTTTTCTTATCCTTGATATTTCCTTCTGCAGGACCTCTGCTCTAGTTTCTTGAATCCTGGTGACACCTCTTCACCCGGTTCTGGGTTTCTAGTGGTCCCCACCTCTGTTGGAGCCCTTTTACATCTTCAGGTCATTTTTGAGGAGGCGGATCCCCCTTTAAGTAACATTTTCTTAAAGTCTATGAGACATACAGGAAAGTAGATACTTAAATGTGCAACTTCAGGTTTTTTCCCAATGTAAACATATCCATGTATTCACCACTCAGATCAAGAAGACTGCTTTGTGCCCTTTCCCAGACATGACCTATCCTCAAAGTAATAACCGCCTTGGCTTATAAATAACTTAGCTCGTTTATCTCTAATAATGCTTCTGATCTTAGATTCTACTTTATCTCATTTAGTATAGAGTCAACAGCTCCTTTTAGTTAGTATTTGCATTCTACATCTTTCTCTATTCTTTAACTTTCAAACATCTGTGCCCAGAAATTCAATATGTATCTTTTAAAAATAGCATATAGTTATATTTTTAATAGTGTTGCCATTTCTGTCTTTCAATCAGAATATTCAGAATATTAGTTTGTAATGTAATTGTTCATATATTGAGCTTAAGTTAAATCTATCATATTTGTTTAAAATTATCCCAGCTCTTTTATATCTCTCCTCTCTCTTTTCTATCTTTTGGTTACTCAAATATATTTGTTATTCCATTTTCTTCTTCTACTCTGTTGTTAGTTTTATGTTCTTTTACTACTATTTTTATTTTTTTACTGGTTACCTTTGAGAGTACAATAGGCATAAAGTTGTCTTCTTGAAGTGCTTTATAAATGATTATCTCTTACACATTCTGAAAATGCCATATCTTAAAACACTTTAATTCCATTCAAACCCACATGCCTTTGTGTTTTTTGTTTTATATATTTTATTCTTATTTCAAATCTCTCATATTGTTATTTTATGGAATTAATATGCACTTTTACTTACCCACATATTTACTATTTTTATTACAGTTACATCATTCTTTCCTAAATTTCCATGCTCTGCCAAGCATCATATTCCTTCTGCCTGAAGAAATCTTTTCCACACTTTTTTCTTTCTTTAGTTTGATGGACTGGCAAGAACATTTATTTCTGTTTTACTATCTGAAAATGTTTTTTGTTTTTGTTTTTGTTTTTGTTTTGGCTCTCATTCAGCCATTAGTGAAGTCATTTTATCGTTTTCTGGCCTCTATCATTTCTTTTAAGAAGTCAGCTTTCAGTTGTAAAGTTGTGTCATTTAAGGCAAATGTTTTTTCTCCTATTTTTCCTTGGTTTTGTAGTTTTACTATGATATGTTTAGTGTAGTTTTCTTTGTATCCTCCTTGGAGTGCATGATGCTTCTTGAATCCATGGCTTGAAGTCTTACATCAATTACGCAAATTCTTAGCTATTATATTTTCCAACATTACTTCCGTACCATTTTCTCTCTTGAATATTTAAGACTCAAATGATATCTTTGCAAGATTTTTTTCATCTTGTCTCATATAACTTTAAAATCTTTAGCCTTTTTCTATATTCCATATTTTTTCCTCTTTTTTATTTCAGTCTGGATACTTTCCATTGGTTTATCTTCTAGAGCATTCATTAATCCTCTTTACAGCTGTTAATTAATCCCATCAATTGCAGTCTTAATTTCAGTCAAGTGTTTTCCACTGCTAATGTAACTTTGATTCTCTTATAGTTCTTATTCCTTTTGAGAAATCCTCTGTATTACCATGTCTTTTCTTGAAAACATTAATTGTTATTGAAGTCCATAGCTAAAGTATCTGAATCACCTAAGAATATCTTTCTATTTTCTGATTTTTGTCTCATGCTGTCTTTTGATATACTTATGTTTTGATCGAATGTCAGGCATCATAACTTAATAATTGTAAAGGGTGTAAGTTATGCTTTATCCCATCAGAAAATAGTTTCTTTATTTTTTGCTAAGTAGGTAGACTAAGATCAGATCCCATTCATATACACAGTGATGAAGTATATTGGGAGTTTGGTTTAAATATCTATTAAACCCTTTCTATTTCTAGATGGTTTTAGTCTTAGATGGTCATCCTTCAGTGATTCCAACCGAAAACCTGAAATTTTCACAAGGGTATTTTCATCTTGGTGGATCTTTATTTAGTTTTTTGCCTCTTCCACCAGGTAAGACTGCCCATAAATCTCCTTATTTTCTCAGCCTCTTAGCAGCTGCTTTTTCAGCTTCTCTGCCTCTCATCCTGAAATACCTAAGAATCAGTGATGCTTTGAGGATAAAGAGGATCAGACTGTCAGGATTTCTCCTCTGCACTTGTCTTCATTCCTGGATCATGGAAATACAAGTCCTGATTTACTCATACCCCTGAACTTCATTTTTTTTTGTTTTACTTGTTCTATAATATTCCTAAAAGTTCTGAAAAGATTTTTCTACCTTAAAACAGCTCTCTCTCTCTCTCTCTGTCTCTCTGTCTCTCTGTCTCTGTCTCTCTCTCTCTCTCTCTCTCTCTCTCTCTCTCTCTCTTAGTCTTTCTACCCTCCCTGCTGACACAGGTAAAAAGTGGAGTAAGATGTATGGTTGACCTCAGTGAGTTTCCTTTTTATCTGGAATCTTAGCCCCTCACATTTACAGTGTTTTTATATTTCTCTGATCATTATATTTCTTTACTTAAGTGGTTTTTATATTTTATCCAGCTTGTCTAGTTGTTGGTGTTTTTGTTTTTTTTTTTTCTTTAATGAGTTTGATATCTACCGCAGGCTTATCTATCCTAACTAAAAGCATATTCGTTCCCTTTTAAGATAATTCCAGTCTGATTCTCTTCCCCACGATCCACTTCTATTGAACTCTGGAAGCCCTGAGCATATATGAGGTGAAGAGGCACCCTCTCCTAATTCACTGGGAGCGACTCAGGCCACACTATTCACTCTCTCCAGAGAAATTTTCCCTAAGGCCTTTTCAATACAGACTGGAGATGGGTGCTTGGCTACTGTGGCAGAACACATTTTTGGCTGGCATCTTCGCAAATCTCTTTATAGCAATTATGTTTAGAATGAGGCCTACTTATGCAGATTATTTTGTCTTAGTTTAACTAACTTCTGTGGAAACTTTGACACAGCAAATTTATATTTACCATTCTGTTGCATATTTGTTGGCCATTTTAAATTCCTCTCTTTGAATTATCTAGTCATATCTTCTAACCATTTTCTTCTGCTAACTTTTTCTCTATTTTTAAGATTGGTTTTGGTGTTTTATCTAATGTTAAATATTTTCCAAATGTGTTTTTAAGTTTGCCACTTATTTTTAATAGGTGTTATAAAAGGTGTGAAGTAGAGATCTAACTTCTTACTGTTTTTTTCAAAATGTGTCCCATTTAGAAAAAAATAACACATAATAAATAGTTCATCCTTTCACAGCCATATAGTCTCTCCTTTATATTAAACTATATTCTGTTTCTTTCTTACATTTCCAAAGGATAAGTTAATAGCATCAAAAATAGTGAGAGCCTTGTCTTTTTCCCAATATTTATACTTTCTTTTCCTTTTATTTATTTGCCGCACTAAACAGAGTGGAAATGTTAAATAGTAATAGTACTTAACATATATTCTGGTATTTTTCCTCTTTTTAATCATAATGTTTTTGTACTTTTTCTTTTTAATTGTTATGTCTAATATGCTATGTTAAGATTAATATTTACCACAGTTTTTGATAAATTTTCATCAAATAAGTTTAAGAATGTTTTTGTTTATTTCTATCATAGTATGATTATTTAACTAGAAATATATATTCTGTATCTACTGACATAAAATTTTTTCTTTTAATATTTTAATGTGGATAATTTGTTAGCTTTTAAAGTTAAATAAGCCTTGAAATTTTTAGGCATTTCATTGGTATAATTTCTAATATTTCATTTAAGTTTTTATATTTGTGTTTAGAATTAAGAGCGGTAGCTCTATGTGCTATTCTTGTTTGCTTTTTAAATCATGGTAAAGTAAGGTTCAGAGATTGTACTAGAATGCTTTCCACCTTTTTACTCTTTGTTCTCTGAAGTGGTTTGTATAGCAAAAGAATCATCTTTTGTTAGATATGACCAATAAAACTGATTCAGCCTGAAGTCAATTTTAGGATTGGATTTTTATCCATATTTCCATTTTCCTCTAGGTGTACTGTATTTATTCATATTTTCTTTCTTTTCTTTAGGCAATTTTACTGATTTTTATTTTTCTAGGAAATCATGCATTTGATCTGGATTTGAAAATGTGTGAGCACTGCAGCAAATCCACAGGGTTAGACATCTGAAAGCACTCATGAAACTCTACAGTTTCCTGTACATTTACTTTTCTTTCCATTATTTTGGTCACATGGAATTTTATTTCCCAATTATTACTTCTTTACATTAGTCTTCAATAAATATTTAGTATAAAGTTATTACAGGGTTCATTTTTTCACTAACAGTTTTTGTATCTTACACTTTTTATCTATCTCGAACTATAATTTATGTCTGTGTATAGTCTCAAGCAATTTCTTCATTCATAGTCTTTGCATCTTCTAAAATGTTTTTATTTTTCCTGTTTTGTATGTTAACTTGAGGATAGAGTTGCTACTTGAGGATTTTTTTTTTTTTTTGGTTAGCATTTTGAAGATGTTGCTCCATTATGTTCTAGCACTCAATGTTAATAGATAATAATAATTAAAAAAAAAAGTTTAATACTACTTTGATTTTCTTTATTTAATCTCTGAAAATATTTTGGGCTTTTTTTTATCCTTCATGATTTGAAATTTCACCATAGTGTTTTATTTCACCC
>NW_006442484.1:17301975-17319173 GCF_000325575.1 Pteropus alecto
TTGTTGAGTTTGACCCTTCTAATTCAAGGTGATTATTTGGAATACTTGTTATCAATTATGGTTTACAAATTCTAGCAGGTCTAGTTGTACTGTTTCCAGTAATGAGTTTCTGCCAGTTGTCAATGGCAGATCAGCTGCTCATGAAAATGTGTGTGGGGACTTTCCATCCTTCCTATGGTCATTTGTTACCATAGGCATGACCCTGCCTTTCCATCTTCACTCTCACTGGCCCGGCCTAAGGGCAAAGTCTACTGCAGCTTGCTCCACAGCACAAGAGGAAAAGGGCAAAACTACCTGGCCTAGATGCTTCAAAAACAGTTCACAAATTAATCATTATGATAGATATCTCAGTAACTCTTTCTTCTTGTCATATTTATTTTATATATTGTATTCATTTTATATACCGAGATTAGAAATCTCCAAGCCTCTCCTATTTTCATAAAATACTTTTAGATATTTTAAACATAGTTTTCTGAACCGTTTGTTTTTCCAAGGGTTATCTTTCAACAATTTTTCAAAAGATTTCTGTTCTATTGATGGCCCTTTTTGTTGTTTTGTCCTCTTTTTATTGATTTTCTTCTTTCTCTCTCTTTTTTTCTTATTCTTTTTCTTTTTCTTTTTCTTTTTTTTTTTTTCCTTACAGGTGTGAGGTAAATTTCATTTTGATTTGCATTTCCCCGATGATTCATAATGTTGAGGACTTTTTTTTATACCATTTGCATATCTTCTTTGGAAAATGTCTATTCAAGTCCTTTGCTCACTTTTTACAATTTAGTATGTTATTTCATTGTATTTGTAAGCACAGGGCTGGCTTTGAAATCAGTATATAAAAGGCAAAAGTTATGTTAAGTACCAGAATGTGGCAGAGGGGAACAGCAGAGAAATAAGACATGAAAATCATGTGATTATATTTCTTTCATGTCAAAGTTTTAAGGCGAGTCTAAGCCTGTCTATTGTTAATTTTATCTTTCTATTATCTTACTTTATTTTTAGTTGTTTTAGCAAAGATTCTTATTTTATCTCATCCACATTGCATCATTTAATATCAGCACAGTCTGTGGAGGCAAAATATCTTGATTATAAGATGACTGGTGAAAAACATTTTTTGAGGTACTTTCGTTTACTCCAACACATCAGTGTGATTATATCTTCTCTAACAAATTATTGAATTCAGAGTACTGCAAGTCTGCTAAGCCATTCTCCGTATCAGGAAGCTGAAAACAGTACAAAAGGCCTTACAAGAGTACTTGTTCCCCAAGGAACTAGGCATTTCTTTTGTATTTAAGTCCAATAATATTTTATTCATGCCTAGCTTAAAAAAGCAGTAACTTTCTGGGTTTTTATTTTTGTTTGCTTGCTGCCCAATTACCACGTGTGAAAATCAAACAGCATTACCTCTAATGGAATTTTAGTCTTTTTCCATCCTGTTGTCAAAAATAATAATAGTGACCTGTACCAATAGGCAAGGTTAGGCTAAAGGCCAAGAAGAATTTGTTTTAGATAAATGATTCCTGCTCTGTGAAAGTGATGGAATTTCATCTAGATGTCTTTAAATATTGCACATTTGTTGCCTGATTGTTTTTAAGGAGGATAAGTGTTTCAGTTATGTTCAGTGTAAGTAACAAAGAAACCTGGTTTACAATGTCTTAAGCTGAAGTACAGAGTAGAGTGTGTTCTAAGTTCTCTTGGATATGGCCTACTCCAAGTTATGCCTTTATCCTAAGACTCATGTATTGACTGCTTTAGCAGTTCCAGATATCTCATTCAGCTGCATCAATGCCTGGAAGAAGTCATTTCTTCCTATGTTACTTTCCTAGAAGGCCCTCAGAAGACTAGCTCAAATGCCTCATTAGCTGGCACTGGATTACATGATCATTTCTAAACCGATCACTAGCAAGAGGAATAAAATTATTTTGATTAGCTTAGACAGAGTAGAATACCAAAGATGGGATCAAGTTCTTCTGACCCATATGTCTTTGTGGAGGTGAGTGGCTCTGTGAATTTAATTAGGTAACAGGAAGGGAGTGAGATAGAATGGATATTGGGTTAGCAACTCAATGTATTAGTGTTTATTGCATCTTAGTAGAAGAGAGACAAACTGAATTTGAAATTTTAATTTTTAAAATGTTTCTTTTAATTAAGTGTTTTTTTAAAGTAGTTATATTAGAGAGAAAATTGGGTAATCTGGTAATATCTAATAAGCAATTAATAATGGAAAAGAACATTAGGCACTTTTTTTGGCCAATGATGCATTTTAATGGCATGGCTTATATAAATTAAATTATAATGATAAAATATTGGTGAGCAAAGTACAGCAAAATGTAATAGGCATTATCATATAACTTATTTTTTTGTCCCTTAGATACATAAAGCAAATGTAATACAATTTTCATATTCATAAGTTAAAACATGTTCATGATTCACTTCCTTTTATTGTTTATTTTCTTAAGATGCTCTATATATTTGAGTAACATAATTGCATTTGGGATCACATGCGTCCATTTCGGAAAAATAGTTCATGAAATATATTAAAATGCAAGTATATTTTTGATATAAAAAAACATAACTGGAGAGAGAAATAATCTATTTTTCTAATTTTCAAAGTCTCAGCAAGGACACTTAAAGTGTAATCGTACTTGATAAATACCTAGGAATTTTATCAAGTTTTATAGAAGATTCGAAAACACCAAAATATGTCACCTCAAAAATCTATTATTTTTCTACAGTTCTGTGATTCTTGCTTCCTTTACTGAACAAAGAATGCTAATTATTTTGGAAAATATGAAGTTTAGAAACAGGAACTTGATCCCAGCTAAATTTGTTAGTTATCTCTAATCCATATACGAAAATGTACATTCTAAGCTCTATTATTGAGTGTCTTACCAACACTACTAGGTACTCGATTTTAGTTCTTTGAAATTTAGAGTGGGTCCATTCCTCTGGGAAAATTATAATGGATATTTAGTTTCATTAAGACTAGGCGTTATGGATGCTAATTTTTTTTTTTTCATATAGTCTTAAACCTTTGTTTTGATTAATATCAATTTAATGGAATCCAGTAAAGTCTGGAGGAAGCCTGAGATCATGAAGAAAGAGTAGGGATATGCTATTAATGCTGCTATAAACAAAGGCTAGGACCAGACTTTGGCAAAAATGTCAAGATAATAACATATTTGTCTTTGGTGATAAACATGCAAATTACATTGCAGTCTCCATGTCAAGTCATCCTGAGATGCATATTGGTGTTTTCTCCACTGTGATTTAAAGATAACCAGCAGTAACATAAAGACATGGTTGTAATGTTGGTAATTTACAGGACCAGGAGAATGTTTTTTGTGAAGATTTGTTTTAAAATGCATGCCTCATAACACCTGAGACGCTGCACCTTAAGATGACTGCTGCTGTAAAATGAAAGCATATAATTTTCCAGACCACTCCTGAAGTATACTGTTTTATATAAATCCATAGCAAATGGTGTCTCAAAGTGTTTTTATTTTTTTCTAGTTGTTTGAGATGAACTTACTTGCTTTAAACCCCACCCAAATATGAAGTATGACAAAAACTTTCAGATTTATTTACCAAAAAAAAAAAAAAAATCCTGTAATGGTAAAGAAATTGTGCCAAGCATAGTCCCTAGTGGGTACTCACTACATATATTTTTGAACTGAGAAAAAGACCTCCACTTAAGTTACCTTTAACACAAAATGAGAGAAAAGAGGCCATCAAGAACCAAAGGAAAGTGAGACTCATTATGAGGACACTACCTTTAGTGGTGAAGATATCTTTATACAGATTTACAAATAAATAAATAAATAAATAAATGAATGAATGAATGACTAAATAAATAAGTAATGTCAGAGTTCAAGGCTGCTAGAAATTGATGAGGATAGACAAATGCATGAGAGGATGGAAATAAATGAAAATAAAAAATAAAAAGAATGGAAATTTAAAACTATAGACCAATATTTAAAAAGTTATGATATTCTAAAAATTATTGATTGTATTTATTTTTAAAATCTAAGTTGTAGTTTACAAAATTTAGTGTAAGAAAAAATCAACTGGGGAAATAGGTTAAAAACAGTTATTTTTTGGATTGTGAGATAGCCTCATCTTTTCCAATCCAATGGATTTGAGTTTAGCAGAAAATGTATATTTCAAAAGCACTCTAGTTATTCTAAAATAGATTGTATGCAGACCTGTTTTGAGACTGAGAAACAATGGTTTATGTATAGGAGTTAGGGAGAAATAATTGGATTATTCATGTATTAATAATTATTAATTTTATGTACTCTTAAGATAGTTGGCAAAACACGAAATACCACTTCTAAGAGCAAATTTTGGAGTAAGAGTTTATTAGACCTAGACAAACACTTTGGCACATAGATTTTCTGAGTAAGTGACAAGAGCCACATCTAGTCTGGGCTATTTCAGGCATCTCAGTTATACAATGCTGAATATGACTGGAAGTAAGATCACAGTATACTCAGATATGATCAAAGTTTTCAATACTCTCCAGGACAAAATAGCACGAACTACAGTCATTGCTGCTCTGAGCATTGTCGAACCAAAATAGGGATCAGATTTTTAGGTATTTCTGAAAATAAGGCTAAAGAGCCCTTAAATCATTTATAGAGGTTATCCTGCATACTAAAAATAAAAATTGGGTGTAAAAAAGGTACCGATTATTTTACATTTGGTAAAATATATAAGAAAAATGGTACATTTTTGTCCTTGGCTTTGATTCAATAAAAAACAACAACAAAAAACCAACTATATTAAATGTCTATTATGTGCAAATTTGCAGTTCTAAGACAAACAAAGATACAATTTTAGATTATCTCATGGAGTAGACAGACCATGAACTATAATAAAATCAGATTGGTATGTGTATTTTAATTATAGGAGTATAAACAGCACGTGAGGAGCTCAGGGGAGCATTCTTCAATTATAGTGACTTTCTTGAGTGTGAAATGATAAATAATTTTGGAGAAAGTAATCTACTATATTCTTAAAATCTTTAAATTTTAAGCACACCATTAGTCATTTCAGCATTATAGAAAAAGGATTTGTGTGTACATAAGTCTTCCAGAAAACTATTGCTTACTTAGCACCTCAAGCATCAATTCCATTTTCAAGTATGATTTAAAAAATTAATAGAGAATGGTTTAAAAAAATAAAACACAATTGTTAAAAAAATCTCACTATTGAGACTTCTGCCTCTAGCTCTGACTTAAAGATAGTGGAAGTTGTTACTCTCAATATTAACAAGAAAAAAGGAGAATTAACTGAAAAAATCAAGATCCATGTGAAAACGTGTGTGTGTGTGTGTGTGTGTGTGTGTGTGTGTGTGTATGTGTGTAGGTCCATTCTCTTTCTCTCTCTCTCTCTCTCTCTCTCTCTCTCTCTCTCTCTCTCTCTCTGAAAGAGAAACGAAGATCTGTTTCTGCTTTACAGAATTTACCGGAACCATAAGCTAGTTGGAACTCTAAATGATAATTTTGGAGAATTCTTAGAGGCTGAGTGTGGATTAGCGTGAGAGTGAGACTATTAGGATCTGAGATCTTAAGAAAGCACACTCTCATGAGCTTCCCTTCTAAGAGACTACCAGGTTTTTCTGTGAGGATCTGAGAAAAAGCCCCCCTTGACTCTGGCAGAAGAAAAAGAGTAACCAGAGTCTTCCTTATAACAAAAGCCCATTTTTCAAGTAAAAAAAAACCCCAAATTACTAAATCTCAGAATTTTCTATCTTATTCAAGTGGGGAAATAGTTAACAAGAAACAGTATTCATGGAAATAGAGAATTCTGCAGCTAAAGGAGGGACTAGTAAGGGAAGTAGGAAGGTGCTGTAACATTAGAGAAATGCCTGTGATGGCTGCATCATTGAGACAGAGGCCACTGAAAAACTGGACTTTAATTGGAAGGTTATAGAAAGCTCCACACTACCATGGCAATAGGGATCCAGTATAATAACACTGGATTACAGTTTAAAGAGCTTCAAGGCACAAACTCTGTTTAAGAGGCAATTTAGGTAATCCCAAAGACAATATGTGAGACAAAAGTAAGGACACTAGAGGAACTTGAAGCCTCCAGTACCTAGAACTGAAAAAAAAAAATTGTCTAACTCCTAGCAAGATTAATATAAATCTTCATACTAAAAGATTATTTAACTCAGTTTCTATTACTGATACAATATGTCTAGTTTTCAATGAAAACTTGTGACATGTTAAAAAGCAAGAAAAAGCTCACTCTGAAGAAACAAAGATTTCATCAGAACCAGAATTTGGTGTTACACAGATATTGGAATTATCAAGCAGGGAATTCAAAGTAACTATAATTCATATGTTAAATACTATATTGGAAAAAGTAAATAACATGCAAGGATATGTAATATAAACAAAGAGAAAGAAATTCTAAAAAAGAATCTAAACAAATGGTTAGATATCAAAAACACTGTAACATAAATGAAGAATGTTACAGTTTATCAGCATACTCAATATGACAGAGAAGAAAAAATCAGTGAACTTGAAGATAGGGCAATAGAAACTTCTCAAGCTAAAATTCAAACATAAGAAAAATATTAAAAGAATATAATGTCAAGATATATGGGACAATATTAAAAAGCAACATATGTGAAACTGAAATATTAAAAGGAGATGAAAGAAAACATGAAACCAAAGAAATATTTTAAATAATAGTGATTGAGGACTTCTCCAAATTAATGACAGACATGAAACCACAGATCAGGAATCTTAGAAACACTGAGTAAAGAAATACCAAAATAACGCCCCCCCCCCTACAAATATATATCTAGTGCTATCACATTCAAATTGTTGAAAACCAAGACAAGACAATCTTGAAATATGCCAGAGGAGGGAACCTATAGAGGAGCAAAGATAAGAATTACATTGTTGTTGTTGTTGTTTTCATAAGCAAGGACAGAGTGAAGTGGGGTATTTAAAGTATTGAAACAATAATATTGTGAAGCTAGAATTATATATCCAGTAAAATTATCATTCAAATGTGAAAGACCCCCCAAAAAGACAAAATCTGAAGGAATTTATTCCCAGCAGACTTGCCCTGAAAAATTGTTTAAAAATACCTTCAGGCATAAAGAAAATAATATACGTCAGAAATTCAGATCTACATAAAGAAAGGAGGAGTATTAGTAAAAGAATAAATAAAGGTAAATTTTTATTTTCTATTATTAATTAATTTAAAATATAACTTTTTGCTTAAAAATAGTTACAATGTTTTAAATGATTATATCACATGTATATGGATATGGATAAATGAAATAAATAGACAGAAATGCCACAAAGGGCAGAAGAGAGAAACTGGGAATTCTCTGTTACAAGTACCTGCACTACATATGCAGTGGTATAGTTTATTTGAAGGTTGTCTTAGGTTAGTTTAAAATGTATGTTGTAAACTCTAGAATAAGTTCTAAAAATATAGAGAGAAATAGAATTGATTTTCTAAGAGAAAAAATAAAATAAAATCATATAAAATACTCTTTTTAAATTGGAGAAGGTAGAAGAAGAGGTGGAGGTAAAGAGATGTTGAATACATTCAATAAATAGAAAATGGTTACAGACACAGCAAATATTAATCCAACTATATCAATAATCAGTTTAAGCATAAATGGTTTAAAAATACTAATTAAAAGATAAATTGTCAGAGTGGATAAAGCTAAGGCCCAACTCTATGTTGTCTATAATTAACCCACTTTACATATAAAGACTCAGATAATTTAAAAGTAAAGGGATGAAGAAAGATATAATTACAATAATCAAAAGAAAGCTGGGGTAGCTACATTTATTTTAAATAAAGTAGATTTTTAGAATAAGGAGAAAAAGGAGGATTATCTGGGATAAATAAGGACAATGCATGATGATAACAGGGTCAATTTTCTAAGAACATAATAGTCCTAATATGTATACACCTAACAGTGTCAAAATACATGTGGCAAAACTGATAGAACTGAAATAGTCAAATTCACTAGTACAATTAGAGACCTCAACACTCCTGTGTCAATACTTATTAGATCAAGCAGGAAGAAAATCTGTATATATCTATCTCCTGAATAGCACTATCGATCAATTTGATCTGATTGACAATTATAGAAATCTGCACCCAGAATATATATTTTTCTCAGAACATTCACCAAAAGAGACCATATTGTAGTAGTCCATAAGATATACCTTAACACATTTAAGACTAGAAATTATACGAAGTGTTCATTATGCTAAGTGAAAAAAGCCAGATAGAAAAAAGCTATGCATTATTCATCTTCTAAGAATTTAATTTGAAACATTGATTACGATCGCATAAACTTATGTATTAAGTTAATGGAATTATCTTTACATTAGTGAATCTTCCTATGCATAATTATGATATATGCTACCTAAACTGTGCTATATATATTAATGTTGTCAATTTATCTCTAGATATGTTATAAGATTAAAAATGATTCTTTTTGGTATGTAAAAATGATTTATTTATATTATTTTGCAAATGATCACTTTATTAAATTCAGATTAAATATAATTTTTAGTTGAGTCACAAGTTTTTACTGTAAAGAAGTATGCCATTTGAAATTGAGCATTTTGGCTCTTATTTTCTAAAAATATCTTCAAGTTCATTGTTTTACACTATCTGAGGAGACCAAATCTCTAGGAATCACTTGCTTTTATTTAAGGAAGTGACATATTCCTTTCTGGTGTCCCCTTCTGTTTCCATAGTGTATACTTTTAAAAATGATCCTGTCACAATTATGAGGAACTGTGGCACCTATGTGTATTTTTATTTTTCTTCTGATCAGTTTTGTTTGTGTTTCATTCATTCTATTAGACACTAAAGAAGCAGCTTTTGGTATTTTTGATCTTCTTCGCCAGTTCATTATTATATAATTCATTACTTTCATATCTTAACATTTTAATTTCCCTTCTCTTGCTTTGGTGTAACTTGTTTTTTGCTTTAGAATATAGTTAATGTACATAAAATTTCCCGTGTACTTAAAAAATGTTTATCTTCTAATTGTTAGCAGCCGTGTTCTATATATGTCCATTAAATCATGCAAAATACTTTCATATTTTTTATGCTTGACACATCAATAACTGTTTGAAATAAGTTATATATCAATTATGTCGCAGCAGACCCAGAATTTTCATTCAGAATTTTTTATGATTATATCCTTTTGTTTATTTTAATTTGTTTCCTTTAGTTTCTTCTTTCTTTAGATAACAGCATGCTTTATAAATTAGTTACACATCCTTATTTCTCATATATCTTACAGTATGCTCCAAGATTTATTTTTCTTCTTCCTGTGATACTTTCTCTAAAAATACTTTTCAAAAGTTCCTCGTGTGGTAAGCCTTTTGAGATCTTGCAGTCCTGAAAAATTATTTTTCTTTAAGACTTGCAAAGTATTTTCTTATTTCCCAAATTGCTTTGAGAATGCAGGTATAAATCTAATTCAAGTTCCTTTTGAGATTATGCTCTTCCTTTCAACATAGTTTAAGAGGTTTAGAATTGATTCTGTTTTCGAAGTTCTTCAATTTCATAATTATCTATCCTATGTTTTCTTATGTATTTATATTTTGTCTACTCCATCCTTTTTGTTATTCAATAAACCTTTTCTTAAGGTTTTTGACATTTTTAAATTTGAGAAAAACCTTGTCATTATTCTTTCAAATATTTTCTCTCATTTTCTTCTCTTAAATTCCCTTTCAAACTGCTGGTGTATGGCTACTGATATATATTTCTAGCTTTCATAGCTCTCGACTCTTGCTTTTATATTTTCTTTTTTATTGCTTTTTGATGAATTCTGAGATAAAACTTTGAGTAAATCTTCAAGCTCACTATGCTGTTCACTATTTTATTATTTAGCTATTTTCAATTTGTTACATAAACTCCTGTGTTGAGTGTTTTAAATTTTTTTAAAGCTTATTTTTAATTATAGTTGACATGCAATATTATTTTAGTTTCAGGTGTGCAACATAGTGATTCTGGTTCAACACTTATACTCCTTATAATGTGATTGAGTGATTAATTTTAAAAACCATGTTTTCATTCTCAGAATCATTGTGCCACTAAAGGGATTTGCATTTAATAGCGTGTAATAGAACTTTCATTACAGTGACTTAACCAAAGGGCACTTAATTTTATTATATATAATGAGTCTAGAAATAGGCTGTCCAAGATTTGCATGGTGGATTTGTAAGGAACTCAGGTTCTCTTTCTTTCTGCTCAGCCCTTGCTATCACATGACTTTTATTGCCGTGTTTAATCTCAGTGTCAGATCAAGTATTGCATCTTTATCCCAGACAAGAAGGAGAGGGCTAGCAAAGGGCAAAACACACCTTTTAAAAAAGCCTTTTGTAGATGCTCTATCCAATAATTTCTCTTTTATTTCATTAGTCACTACAGTTTCACATAGAGCTTCAAGGGATGCCAAAAAAGATAGCTTCTTGGCTGAGCACAGGGCCTCCCTGGAAAATAGGTTTGTTAACTAAAAAAGGGAAAATGGAAAGTCATAGTCAAATGACAGTATCCTCACCAATCTTTATAAAAATATGGTTCTGGAGTTTTATAGATTTTCTGATCTAAATAATTTTTCAGCTCAAATATTTTTCTTTTTTCCTCCTCCTTTCTGCTATTAAATAACCATTGCATTTTCTGAATTTATCCTCTGTCTTTTAATTAATCTTCCTTACAATTTTTTCTGTATTTTTACATTACATTCTTTGAGAATTCCATAATTCAGTCCCATAGATTGATTCAGTCTTCAATTCTGTTCATTTAGATTTTCTATTATTAATGTTAATAACTATTTTTAATTTTCAAGAACTCTTTCTTGTTCTATGATTCTTCTTGTCGTAGGAAAGTAATTTTGCTTTATAAATACAACACTTTATTAAAGATTTCTGAGGACATTAATGTCATCATTTTAAGTTATTTATGAATTATGTATTAAGTGTTTTCATCAGGGTTTATTTTTCTGCTGTTAGATCAGTGTGGTGCATCTTATTTATGCTAGTGGTATTCTTTTAATGCTTGGCGATTCGTGCTTATTGCTTATGTTTATGTTGTATTTATAAAGAAGGAATTAAATATATTAGTTTTAAAAAAAAATTTGTAATTCTCAGAACATTGGTAGGCACTATTCCTCTTATGTTCGGTTTGCCAGATTCCATCTTCTTGGTAAGATACCTAAGCTTCCTTCTACCTCACTTTTTCCTGTCCCCTAGGGCTCGTCCCATCTGTAGTATGTGGAAGATCTGTCTGATTTAGAAAGTTTTTCTTCTGCCTTTAGCCAGAGAACAAATACTACTTTTAGCTGCTTTGACAATAAATCTAACTCTTCTTTAGTGTTTTAACCAATTATCCTATAGCAGCTTTGTGAGGCCCATTCTGTTTCCAGAACCTGTTTTCTAAGATTATGAGCTTTTCTCCTGCTTTTCAGTCGTCTCCTCTTTCACAAATATAGGATTTCTGAATTTTCACAGAAACTTGCTCTTTATCTTTTATATATTTCTCAATGTTTCTGCTCTACTGATGATGCTGAAAACTGCTCCAGTTATCCAGTGTTGTTGGGGATGTGTTTTTTCTTCTGGGCATGCCTTATGTCATTTTTAAGTGAGTCTTTAGAAAGGGCAAAAAGGTAAATATGTACGCCTAGTCAATCATCCGGTTTTCAGGTAACAGCAAGAAGAACGACATCACAGAGGAAAAGTTTATGTTGTGCCATAAGAGGAAGTTAGAGGATGATGGTGATACCATATGATAGACAAAGGAAGAGTCGTCGTGAAAGTGGCATTTAAAATCATCTTTGAAGGTGAGTTAACAACTCCTGGTTTGCCTGGGACTCTTACCATTTTAGCACTGAAATTCCCAGGCACAGTCCCAGGCACACTTGAGAGGTTGGTCACTCTACCAGGGGATGTATTTTTGAGAACCTATACACATGGGAAGGAAAGCTAAGCTATTACTGTGTGTGGCAAGTAAGTACCATGTTAGAAATGTAGTTTGGAGTAAGAGAATGAGAGTTATTAAAGTGTTGTGATCTTAGTTTGGAAGTTATTTTATAGGCTAAAAATATTAAAGGTTAGCATTTGATATTATATATTTATGGTCACAATTTCTTTAAGAACATCATCAAACTATATAATGTTATAAAGTCTCTTATGGGATAAACTGACCCTTGGTTGGTTCCCAGGGAAGAGAGTGATCTTTGAATTATGGCTGTGCTTTTTATCCTGGAATATTCATGCCCTAAAACAAAAACAAAACAACAAACAAACAAACAAACAAAACCAAATAAACCCTTCTTAGTTTGGGCTGCTATCACAAAAATGCCACAGATTGGGATGGCTTAAAAAAAAAACTTTTTTTTTTTTTTTTTACAGTTATAGAGGCTGGAAAGTCCAAGTTCAGGGCAGTGACAGATCTGTTGTCTGGTGAGGAGCCTCTTCCTAGTTTTCAGACAGCCATCTGCTTATTGTATCTTCACATGTGGATGGGGAAAATGTGAGAGGAAAAGAATGGAAGAAAGGGAGAAAGAAGGAGAGAGAGAGGAAATAAGTACTCTTAATTATAAAGGCACTAATTCCATTCATGAGGGCCTCACTCTCACGACATGATCTAAACCCAATTATCTCCCAAAGTTCTCTTCAACATCTATACCATCATATTGGGGTTTAGGATTTAAACATATGAATTTGAAGGACAAACGGGATCTTAATAATTTAATATGAAGATGATGTTAACTGGCAATCTAATTATTAATTGAGAGCGGGCTATCAAATTACTCAGTTCTTGAAGCTATAGTTTGTAAAAGGCTCATCTTTTTTAGGTAGTAGGTTTACTCAGTAAACCAAATAACAAATCAGAAAGTTGCTTAATTAATAAACTTATTTCTCAATAAATTTAAAAAACAAGATACCACATTCATTAGATCAATAATCACATATGCTTGGGGGAAATTAAAAATATGTCCTTACGTGTTTTGATCTGATAGTTTACTTTTCTCCACTATATGGATGCTACTAGCCATACCACCCAAATTTATTTTCTAAAATCAAACTTCCTCTCTACTTATTAACCAACACACAGTATCCATTTTTAAAAACTGTTTGTTGACTCTCAGCCCCTGATTTCCATATTCCCACTACACCGTGACAGCTGTGTGATACTTCTACAATATTCAATAGCTCAACATTCAATAATAGCCTGTCTTGTGTTTACCTCTGAGAATGCATCTGGATTGCTAATTTCATGAATAGTGTATGGATTTCTGTCACATGTTCTAAAGGTGTTCTCTTTCTAACCTTGCTGGTTATATCTTTTCCTAGTTGCCTATTATGTCTATTTCACTTTGAAGGCAAGACTGTCCATTTTCCACAACTACCCGAAAAATCAACATTTCAAAGCATAGGCTAAATCTGAAAAGATATGATAGTCATTCAATTCAGGTGACTAAAACTTAATCTATTTGAGTCACCTCTTGAGTTGAAACAACAAATAACTTGGTAGAATTAAACTATGATATTATTGAGTAGACATTCAAAATAGTAAATAGTTCCTTTAGATTTATGGGTCATGACAGCCTAAAACATGAGAAAATTAATATTGTTTTGAATTTCCAGTATCTTTACTGTCCACAGTACTTATAACAATCTATCATGTATACAATTGCAAGTTGTCTCACTGTTATTTCTAGTTATAAAATAAGACAATGGTTTTGTCAATTTCAGCTGAAAAAAGAGCTGAAGTAAAAGGTAATGTAGAGTTGACAAATTTAGTAGATTTGAGCCTAAGTCTCTTTCTTTTCAATAGTGTCATGAGATTGCCTATGAGAAAATTGAAGGTCAATAATTAAATAGACTTGAGTTTGACTATGTATGTACAAAAAAAATGAATTTCAAATATTTGCTTTGAAATATTTTTTCACTTCATTGTTGTTTTTAAATAACTAATTTTGGCAGCTCACATAGTTTTCTTCCCAATGTGTGAGTTGGTAGTATAGATTCATAATTCTGTAATATTTTTATTTCTAAATACACAATGGATTTCCTTTTGTTAAATATTACTTTTGTTCCCCTCTTAGTTGGGATAAGGGGGATAAAGGCAAGTAAGGTCAAGGTATGTCAAGACTAGCAGTAGGGTCCAGGCTATGGTAAAAGAGTAGCTAGAACTGCCAACATGCTTGAGATTATAATTTGAAATGAGTAGTATTTTGTCTATAAAGAGAACACTATTAATGAGTAAAAAGGATAAAATTAAAGACAAAATTTTGAGTTTCATTTTCAAGATTTTAAATTCAAATAGGAAGACTGAATGAAAAGAAAGTCAGTATATGTAGATTAGGGTCATTCTTTCATTTAACTAATAATTATTGAGAATATACTCAGTGACTTTAGGGATACAGCAGTTTTAACTTACAGTTTACCAGTCTTTCTGGTAATACTCTTTCTTTTTCAGTAATGATGACACTTTTCTATTTCTCTCCCCAAATTCTTTGACTACTTTGTTTTTGTGATCCCTCTCCCACCTACTCTCTCGAATATAGCTTTCCTTATAAGCTCCTCCGCCCCAAGTTTCCTTCTTGTTATGTTCTTCCTTTCGGTATCATACCCACTCCCATATTTCAATAATCAGCCCCCATAAGTCTCATGTCCATATTCTAGTTTCTATCATCATCACCCAGATTAGGGCTTCCAAATTCAGACGATATAGATTGACCAATGACATTTTTCAAGCAATACAGAATTTGGATTCACAGCTTTCATCTAAGTAGTATTGCTTTACTTCCTAGAATATCTTTTCTTTATTTATAAAATGAAATCAGTTATCTTCCTTAAGTATCTGTTTTTTATTTGCAAGGAATACATGTATATCGATGTAAAATGATTGCTGTTTTTAAATGCAAAACTATTGCTTGGTACCAGGCAAAGATTTCCTTAATAGCCTCATCTAGAGATGAACCCACAGTCCTCCAAAACACAATTTTATTCTGTCTTGTATTTTAGTAGTCTTTATAGTTGTTTTATCTGCACCCTCAACACGCCCTGACTAAAAATTCTGGGAAGGCAGAGATTCATTGATGTATCTATTTAGTAATTGAAACGATATCTAACAAGTCGGAGACAAAAGTAGTTGTTGAATTAACAACCAGCTTTTGTATTTGAGAAAAAAAAATGTGTTAAACTTATCATTTATTAACAAAATGAGATTCATTAAGGTTTTTCAGATAAATCTTTTTGTTGATAATTGATGATAATTAAATCTGTGCTTAGTTTGAAAGTCTGCAGGCTGGCCTACCTGCCTTGGCTGTCAGTGCTCAAATTTATAATGCCAGAGTAGATGTTTCTCCTCATTGTCAAGCATTACGGTAAGCAAATCTGCACTTTCTATCAATCATACATGGCATGCATTGTGTGTGCCTGCTGCCTCCTGAAGCTCTATTAAAAGAATATAATGCCAGACGGGAGCTGTCAGAGATTTAATCTATCTGTGTCCTCCTCTTTCTGCATCCCAGTTGAATCATAGTCTGATGGAAGATATTGGCATGCTGCTAACACAGAAGAGGGGGAAAACCTCAAGATATCATCATGAAATATATTTTTTTTCTGTTTCGAAAGATTTGTGTTCCACGATTTGAGTTTCCACATTCTAGTTATTTATCACATAGCAAATTTGTGTTAGCAAAAGGAATATGTAGATATTTTATTAGTCAGAATGCTAGCAATGAGGTTTTTCATATGAGACTTTAAACAAGAGACTTTGACAAACATAGAAAACAAAAAATTGAACTATCAGTTTTCAAAAGATACAGCTATTCTTAGTGGCTATTTATATTATAAAAACTGGCAGAGGCACTGATTTCTTTAGAGTTAATACAATATGGAGAGAAACTGCACACTAAAGTCTATTTTATTCATATGTCCTACATAAGATTTTCATAAATATTAGATGATTAATTCAGAGTTAAATATTTTGATAACCTGAAGTGTCAGTATTATACTTGTTAATTTAAGAGATAAAAATGCTTTAGTTTTTTGAAATGTCAATAGTAGAATGGCCATTCTGTTTTTCAAATATGTTATTTATAAAAAATATTTTTTCATGTGTTATTAAATTTTATTCTCTTGTAATCATGAGACATAGGAAATTTGAATTATATGATTGATTAAACATTATGATTTGAAAAATTTTATAGATGCTATTAAACAACTAAATTGACCATAAAAAACCTTGGTATTTTTTTTCTGTACAGTGTCTTATTTCTAGTTATATCTTTGAAATCACTATTTCTTTTTATCGAAATCATATAGTCAGTCCTGAGAATTAAAGCACATTCAGATTGGTTAAACATTAATGGTATGGTAATAGTTAATTTTATGTGTCACCTTGAAAGGATCAAGGAATGCCCAGATATCTGATTACACTTGATTTCTGGGTGTATTTCTGAAGGCGTTTCCAAAGTAGATTTTTGTTTTTGAATTGGTATTGCTCTCTCCAAAGTGGGTGAGCATCATTCGGTCTGGTGAGGGCCTGAATAGAAGAGAAAGGTGGAGGAAGGAAGATTTGTCCACTCTCTGACTAATGAAACTGGGACATGAATCTGTTCTCAATGCTTCTTTTCCTTAAGCCTTTGGACTTGGACTAGAATCTATAACATTAGCTTTTAGAATATACCATGGGCCTTCCTGCATCTCTAGCTTGCAGATGCCAGATTATGAGGCTTCTTAGCCTCCTTAACCATGTGAGTCAATCAAAACCTCCTGATAAATCTCTTTCTCTCTATATATATCTTATTGGTTATTTTTCTCTGCAAAGCTATGACTAATATAGGTGTATTCATACCATTAAATACTATGTAACTACCAAATATCATGATGCATTTTAAACATTATTTTCATAGATAAAGACTTAGAAAACATTAATTCATATCTGCTATCTTTCCTTTAGGGCTATTATTTCTCACTTGCTTTACAGATTTTGGTTGTGAGTCCCCATTCAGCAGAGCCTGTTCTTTGTGGGAGTATTATGTACTCCATATTATAGTATCTTTACTGTCAAATTTTGCTCTTGCTTGTGCTCTGGGACCCAAGAGTTCATTGTTTCAGGACAGTTTAATGTCTTAGCTTGGGGTTTTTTCCCCATATCAGTAGAAAATATTTGATTCCACAATTATA
>NW_006442484.1:17319924-17321389 GCF_000325575.1 Pteropus alecto
ATAAAAAAGCTAAGAAACTTGTCCATAGTCACTCAGCTAGTCCCTGTCAAGTGAAATTTGAAACATCTGAGTCCAAATGCTCTAAGCTGTCCATCAGATCTTGCAACTGCCAATAAAACCAATCCAACCAGTGAGCTTTCTATAATGCTACTAGTCATAATGAGTCTTTTCTCTATCAGATACAATGTAAAGAATTCCAATAACATTGTTGACTTCTGCCAATTTAATTCCAGAATAAATTCTGCATATTTTCCTAAAAAGAGATGATTAAGAAAGCTAACTCTTGAGTCTTATGTGTGGAGTTTAAAACCTAGCTCTGCGTGACCATGAACAAGTTACTCAACCTCTCTGAGCTTCTATATTCTTATCTACAAGAAGATGATCAATTAATATTTCCTTGATTACTTTTGGTGACATAAATTAGCAAATACACATAAAGCACTTAGAACCGTACCTGAGACTTAGTAAGTACCTAATATATGATAGCTGTTATTATTCAAATGATCCATATGGAAATACCTTGCATCAGTTGGTCTTTAATTGACATATTTGGTATGCATCAAATATGGCAACAAAATTCTCAAATTGGTGAAATGTAGTGTGTTTACCTTATTCTAAGTGAATCTGTTAATTAAAGTCCTTTCTCATTAGCAGCTGTGCTTTTTTTAATAGAAAAACATTTTTATACCTTTAATTTGTGAAAAGCTAAGAAGCATGTGACAATTTTAATGAGGTTCCTGTCTACTTAAATGAGAAAAAAATTCTTTCTCTATTTTTTCTAAAATTCAAGTTCCCATTTTAGTCCTGTGTTTTATTATTTTTTTTTCCAGCTTATTAACTGACATCAGCCTTGAACCTCTTATCATGGAATTTAGTTTATATGTTAGAATGCCATGACCATAGAAACATACCTAATAACAATACTGTGTGAAATGTACTCTGAAATTCAAAATTATAGAAGTTAGTAATAATTTATGGCTTTCTATAAAGAGCACTTAAATACTCACTTAAATTAATTAAGCTCTTAATAACTAATCTATGGTAACATTTCAGTGACCTGTCTCCTTAACATTTCTTTTTAGTTTAACTAAAGATTCTTTTTTTTTTCATGAAGAGAGTATTAATAGTAAAACAAAAATAGTATATGTATATGTATGTGTATATTTCATCACGGCCAATATCATCTGAAGATTTTTGTACTGAAAGTTTTCCCATCAAGCAAACACAAACTCAGTAACTACAGCTTCACCTACCAATATTGGGCCCTCCTCTATTCAAGGTACTACAGCATCTATTATAAAGTGAGAGGAGGAATCAATAGCTGAGAGTGAGGGGTCAATGAGGGATATTGGGGTCTCATTTTAGAATAGTACTATGGGAGATTAACTTGGGGATCAACAAGATATGGACGCAGAATATATTAAAGTTTAAGACACACAACATCATTTGATAGTTTTCTTCAGCA
>NW_006442484.1:17321407-17334747 GCF_000325575.1 Pteropus alecto
AGTTGACTGAAGAGGGGCCAGGAATGTCTTATGATGTTTCTAAAATTGCTGACCATGGGAACCAGGTTGAGCAGGGAGGGAATGAATTGAAAAAGGAAATAGATAGCTAGGAAATTAGGAAAGATTTTAAGTCTATAGCTCTCCAGGAGATGAGAGAAAGAGGATTTATCCATTTGAGTGAAAAATGAGGAAGAGTGTGCTCTAGGAGGTTATATATAAGTAGGAGAAGTTTAGAGCTAGAGATACATCAAATATTTTCAGAGAAAAATACAGATCCCAAATGTATTTAATGTATTGATGATCAGTAAGTGAGGTAGGGCAGAGATGAAACATCACCTTCAAGAAATAATTGCTTAGCATCTTTATTCATTCATACATCCATTTAATGAGGCAGATATACTGACTCTAGAAGTCGATTCAGCTTTTGTGGGGGCTGAACCACAAACAATTTTGTGGCACTTAAGAAAAGAATATAAAATTAGAATTGTATAATTACAAGTGTACCATTAGATAAAAGCCTTGGAAATGGCCCATACAGTTCAGAGGACCTGAAGCTCAACATGAATTCGTGTTTTAGTAATTCCACATCTTATTGAGTGACTGTATTCCACTTGCAACCCCAGACACAGTAGATATGGAGGGATGTCCGCATAGTGAGACTGAATATCTTACACAAAACCAGGGCTGAAACACACATGGACTTTTACAAGTCAAATATCCACCATGTTATTTTGAGTAAGAGAAATGATTTTGTTTTCAATGGCAATAATATGTTTAGTGTTCTGAGGCTCTGGGGATCTGTGAGCCCCACGTGGGCATCTTTAGCATATCAATTGCTGTTACATTCCTCATAAAGAAAAGGATTGTGATGTATTAGGGCTCAGGCAATTAACTGTCATTGCAATATAGAAACTGAAATCTCTTATGGTTCAAAGTCTTAAATGTATGCAATATTTTCCTTGTATTATTCTCCCTGGAACAATTAATTAAATTTTTCCTTCCATCCTTTTTTCCCTGTCTATACCAAAAATGAAATGAATCAAAAGTAATGAGGAAGAAAAGAATGACAAATAAAATGTTTTATAAACCGTAAACAGTAGGGTATTAAATAAATAATATGTTTGTAGCATTGCCACTGTAACCTCTGACCATTGCTATTGTAAAAGAACTGTCTGAGGTGTAATCTTACAGTAATCTCTCTATATCATGAAATATTTTGATATATTAACAAAAATCCCATTGATAATAGTGGAATAAAATTTTGCAGTTACAGAACACTTCTCTTTAAGATAAGTGGACTAACAATAGCTCTGATTCCATTGCTTATTAAAACAGTTAAACTAATAGGTTTCTGATTTGTATAAGCTACAGATTAATAGTGTTTACTGAGCAGTGGAACTTGTATTTATATTCAGAATGCCAATGACAGGAGGCATATGAAAGTCAGAGACATCCTATCCTCCTGTAAACCAGTTGCATGTTCATCCTTGGCAAAATGATAAAAGCACATTAGCCTAGCAACTCAGTCAAGCTTAATGTAGCAATAATTAATTGAACATCCTGGAGGTTCATGTAAGAATAAAATGACTATTTTGTTTATTTAATTAAAGCAAAAGTAACTTTTTAATGATCCATTTCAAACCAGACACTTGAAAAACTAAACAGGGAGTTTATAGTCTTATTGCAAATTATAAGGTTGCTTTAAATACGTAAATAAAAGTGACAAAAAGTAGTAATGCTATTAAAAGCTCCTATAGGAGAAAAATTGGTATTTTTTATTTTACTCTCCCTCCCTTGTTTTTATCTATCATCTATTATTATCTATCTATCTATCTATCTATCTATCTATCTATCTATCTATCTATCAATTATCTATCTATCTATCTATCTATCATCTATCATCATCTAATCGTTCTCTTTCTCTGTAATAAGACAGCTTTCACCTTTTTATGTGGACAATCCTAGAGAAAGAGCTGCACCCTGTCATTCGATGCACCACAAGGGGAAGATGAATATAGTATATTCCGGCCATAACAGCCTGAATTTCTTTTCAAGGCTCCTTTTCTCCCTAGAGTAATCTCCTGGTCCTTCAGACATAATGAATGAGCTTAGAGACTTGCAAGAGATTCAGTATTATTTATATTTTATCCTAAAGGAAGAACTGAACCTTTTGACAGAGATCAGTATGCACAGAAATAAATACTTCCTGTAACGAAGTGTTGAAGGTGACTTATTTCAGCAATTGATACAAACAGTTTTTTAAGGCTGGAAAAATTGCTCCCTAGGTATTTGTTTGTTCTACCTTGGATTTTATGATGGTGAGCTGGGTCCTGTAGTTTTGAAAGAAGGATTTAAATGAAGAGCTCCTTGAAAGACTTACCACTTTAATGTTTTATTGAAGGTGTTTTTTTTTACCCTCATGAAGAAATAAAGAATGATTAAACATTTGATAACATATGCGTGGGCTTGGATTTTATGACTGCATTATAGACATGAAAGTATACATATAAGAACTCATTCTTGTACAAAATTATGCCATTAATTTTGAGGAATTAAAACAGAAATTTCAAATGCTACCAGATTTTAGAGGATTAAAAAGGTCATAAAATGTGGTTTAAGCATGCTCACCTTCACTTAATTCCATCTCTTCTATGAACATTCCACCTTTTGCCCTTGGGAAGTGGAATTTATTAGTCTGGCTATTTGCTTCTATTCTCATGAAGTTCAAAGACTCAAATTATGTTTGGACTGTCTCTAGTAGTCCATTCTACCTGATTTTCTACTGTAGCATTTATAAAGCCTATTGTACTCATTTATCACTGTCAAGAATGGTAGCCCATCTTTAGTCACTGAAGAGAATGCTTTCAACATATTATCTTATTTTGACTCACTGAACATAGACAGTAAGGATTTTTATGTATCCATATACAGGTACACTCATATTCTGTTTGGGTTTGTTTGTTAGTTTACTTGCTTGCCCATATGCTCAATGTAAACAAACAAACAAACAACAAACAGTTCAGAATAATACAGAAGGATTTAGAGAAGAAAGTAATTTCTCTGAAATTACATTGACTAAGTATACCAGAATGAACACATTGTTTAACTCTCTTTCATACATTTTTCTAAAACACATATGCAATTGTATAGTAATGGGATTAAGTTTCTAAAATGATTTTCTTAGGGACCCTTCTTCTCTGGATATTTTTGCCACCCTTTCCCCCCTCCTTGTATTCTCTACCACTCACACGTGAGACTATCTGATGTGTATCCTTCTACACTTTTTCCTTACTTACTCAATTATACACATGCTTGGATGGATTAATTTTTTTCATTTTGTTCCCATTTTGTATACTTAGTTTCGTTTATAAAAATTGGATCATATTCTATACATTTGACTGCATCATGCTTTTCTCATTAAACAATAAATATAAGAAATAATTCTTTGTCATCTGAGAGAGTTAACACATTTTTAAATTTATATCTCATTTTTAATGGATCTATCATTTATCCATTTTTATTAATGAGTGTTGTTTGTTTTTATTTTTCCATTAAAATTAATACTGCAATAAAAACCTTCTATACATACATCTTTATGAATTTACTCTTTATTTAATGGAGTGGGTAATCCAAGAATGAAACTGCTGAGATAGAGTAGGTGCACTTTCAATTTTAACATTAGTCTCCCTAGCAATTTGAACATCTTCTTTTGTAAATTACTTCAAATCTTTGACCTTTCTTTCTCCAATTAAGTTTTTGTTGTTATCAAATTTTAGATTATTATCTTTGTAAAAAGTCTTTGTATACTGTATATCTTAATCATTTTCCTTATTTGTTTTGCAATATTTTTGTCCAATTCTTTTGTCTGGTTGAATCTCAACAGAGAAGAGATGTAGGATTGATTCTGTTTTCAAAGTAGGACTCAGATCCAAGGCAAGAAAAGCCTGATATAAGAATCAAATCTTCTTGATTTCCATAAACATCACGGTCATCAAGAAACAATGGACCTGCTTTCATGGTCATTTCTCATCAGCTGGGTTTTCCTTTCTCCCACTTGTCAAGTTCTCTTCTGGTGTCACATTTTATACTTCTTTGGTTCTCTCATAGCACTTGGTTGAGGAAACTGAGTAGTAGAGACTCCTTCTTTGAAACATCAATATGTGAAATAAGAACTGTGGGTCTTCTTTCCAATAGAGAAAAAAACTTTAAAATAAAATGCTGAAAAAGGTCACTTGGATTAAATAAGATTTTATTAATTCAGGCACTATGCTAATAGCTTTTGTTGGCTTTAAGAAAAGTTAAGAGTACAGAATTTTTAGGATTTCAGAGAACTGAAGAAAAAATTGCTTTACAAATAACTAAAGTTGAAACAAACAAAGCAAGATTAAAACTTGATTTACTTGTATGTGTTCAATTTCTGGCTATTTAATATAGAAATAGAATGACATATTTATTGTATTATTAACTGACAAAAATAAAAAAATTGGTCAAAAATGACAAAATATGTGTAGTTAATTATTAATAACAAAGTATGAATGATATAGGAATTAATGATGCTTCATAAAAATTATTTATTTTGAATCACTTCACCCTTTTAAAAAGATATTTATTAAAATATAGCTGACATACAATAGTATATGAGTTTCAGGTATACACCATAGTTATTCAAAATTTATATACCTAAAGAAGTGATCATCATGATAAGTCACCAGCATGAGGTGAATAGTGTTCACGGAGTTAATATAGATTTAGATTTGGTGTCAGTGCTGAGCCTGGGTCCACTCTACAAAAGGCTCAGAGCACACCAAGGCCAGCCACCACCCACCTGAGGCCTGTAGACTCTTGAGAGGTGTCCAAGAAAGACTGTAGTGTGAGTCAACACTGGCTGCCTGACAGCTTTGCAAAAGCCTCTGGTGCTGTGTAAGTTGGATGGGGCGGAGTCCCAGAGAATCACCAGGGTGGAGGAAATAGAGCTCACTAGGCCAATGAAAATTCAGATTTGGCTGTGTGGGGGAGGGCTCAACACAGAAAAGATGGCACAGGCCCACTGGCTACAGGGGAGATAATTCAACACAGGGACAATGGCAGCTTTCTCTCCAGCCCTTGTTCTGAAGCTACACAACTCAGTATTTCCCTGTATGTCTCTGGCACACCCCAAGCTGCTGTTCTTCTGTTGAAGCTGAGGGCAAGTGACTGGATGTACGAGTCTGTATGAACAACCTTTATGAGGATGCCTGGGTTTCTTTCATCTCTCCCAGATGGACAGAATCCCTAGTGGTGGGGGCTCCTTTTCCTGGCACTGGTGCTCCAGGCTGGGGAGCCAATGTAGGCCTAAGACCCCTTGCTATTCAGGGGGACCTCTGCTGCTGAGAATTCTTTTCTGATCTTTGACTGCCACACATGGATGTAGGGCCAGACTGTTTCACATCTCTACCTGTCTACCACTCTCAATGTGGCTTTTTCTTTATATCCTTAGTTATAGGACTTCTGCTCAGCTAGTTAGTTTTCAGATGTTTGTCCAGGTTGATTGTTCTATAATTTAATTATAATTTTAATGTGGTCAAGGGATGAAGCAAGCACAGCATTTATATGTTTCATTCTCTTGACTGGAACTTAATCCCCTCATCTATTGATCTATCTATGTATTTCACTATCTCTCTGCATATATAGTATGATTTCTGAGGTTCCTCATAAAACAAACTCAGCTTTTAGTTTATAAAACTATTAAAAACAAAACAACAAAACAGAACTTTTGGTTTTAGAGACAGTTGTCTTAACTCACTGGCTACCTTAAGCAGAAGTTAAAAGTAATTTTTAATTAAATATTTGCATTGCTGAGATTTTTCTATGTCTAAAACCACACAGAGATTTAGATGGCAATGTGTTTAGCCTTAATAATTTTGCCCTGTTCTAGATGCAAGGAGGAATGGAAAGTTATTGGAAAACATGGAGAATTGCAAAAATCATGTAACAGAGAGTTAGATGAGTCCTTAGAGATTATCAAGTTCAATCAGGTCTTCCTGCAGATGAGAAAATAAGAACTCAGGAAGTTTAGAGTACTTGACTAATAATTAATAAAAACATATGAAATGAGAAAAGAGAAATATTCTATCGCTTTAAACACAAAATTCTGACAATATTTATTTATAGCTATTTTACTTTCCACTTATTTCACTTATATTAATATTTAAAATGTACTGAGAGATCATTTAGCAAGTATTGATCAGATAACTTTAAAATAAAGAAACAGCATCTCTGGAGGATATGAATTCATCTCTAAAAAATACTTAGTATTTGTTTTCTGGTATTCAGCTCTATCTTGCCTGAGTGTGAATGCCAGATCTGCTGCTTATTAAATGGGTGAATATCAGCAAATTTAATTTTTTTGACCCTCACTTTTCTCATTAGTATAATGAGGATAATAATAGTATCTACCCTGTAGAATAGGTGTTACAATTAAATGGACTATTTACTGTACTTATAAAGCACTTATAATAACGTATGGAAAGTAGTAAGTACTATATCAGGATTTACTGTCACTATCACTGAGCAAAGATAATATGCTAGATTCAGATATTAATACATTCGGTTATGATTCTATCTCTGCTCTCAAGAGCTGTAGTCTGCACGGAGGCAGACAGACAGACATATACACACATTAAAATGTGGTAGGAGGTTTGAGGCATAACTGGAGTGTTGATTGTGTGGAAGAGAATGTCAGGCATCAAGATTGGAGAGTTTTACAGGGTCTTGTTTGTATTCTCAGCTGGGACAGGGACCAGAACAATTTTATGACCCCTGCGTATGCATTGCCTATTTCAGTTTCTGGTTCATAACTCTTTATAAATATTTAGTGAGTGAATGAATAAAGGAATGATAAGGAATTTTAATTTTTAAAGTTTACCAACAGAGAAATATTATGCTTTAAAAATATTTATACTGTAATAGTAAAGAAGTGAGTCAAGAGGAGCTAAACTGGAGGGAGAGGGACCAATTAGAAGGACGTTTCAGTAACTGAGAAGCCAGATGACAAGAAGGTAGGTCTGAAGCAAGGAAATTAGCTTAGATGAAAGGAAGGATTCAAGAGACAGTTTAGTTAGTAGAATCCACAGAATTTGTTGACTAATTCTTTGTAGAAATAAAGACAGGGTGAAAACGAAGTCCCAAACTTCTGGCATGGGCATTCAATGGATGAGATTCCATTGGACAAAACAGGGGAAAAAATGTGGAAGATATTGATTTTAAGTTTAAATGCTATGACAGTGGTAATATACACTTGGAACTCAGGAGATAGGTCTTGGGTAGAGTCATAGCTTTGGAAATCCTAATTACATATGTTACTGTAATAAGTGGTAAAATGAGGAGAAAAAGTATAGAAGACAAAGATCATAGTAAACATTAGCATCTAAGTGATGTAGAAGATTAGAATTTGAGAATGTTTAACAGAACTTGATGAGGAGTGAACAGAGAATTAGAAGAAGAGATAAACTGTTTTTGATGTTGACAAATGAGTTATAAATACTGTCAAATTAAACAAAGTATATAACAAACAAATTGAAAGATGTTCACTGTAATGATTATCTTAGTCAGAACAGTTTCAATAGTGTAGTGGAGACCAAAGTAAAGTTTTAGGGTGCTGATGCATAAATGACTAGATGCAAGGGAAGTTATTCAAGATAGACTACACTTTAAAAATGTGCTTCAATGAAAAGGTTGATGAGTCCAATGTTTAGTACATAATAGGTTCTTAATAAATACTTGCTGAAGAAACAAATGAGTACCTAAGCTCTGAGAGAGATTAAGCCAACATTGCAATTAAATGATAAAAGAGGCATAAACATATTTACATGTTGAAGGATATGGGGTCAATGGAGAAGGGAAAACAAAGAGAGATATAAAATAATCTCCTGGAAAGTGAAAGAAGAATGTCTCAGAACATAGACAAAATAATTTACCTTGTGTAGAAAATATGAGGAGAAAGTATGTAAGTAGACATCAAATGGTAGCTTATTTGTAAATGAGGGGCAGGAAGTTGAGAGTATTTATTTGGTAGTCTCTATTCTCTCTGTAATTTAAGGACTATAATACTAAGAGTAAGAATGGCAAGCAAGGGCCTTAACGGAATGAGATTAATGAGCAGAATGGCTTTTGGGATAACAGTAAATGGAACTGGTTTTGGACAATTTAGACTGGCCAGCAACACAGGGCACCCAGATGGCTTTAGATATCAAAAGTATCTGTGGGACCAATGGCCTAATTTCTGCACTTTCTTCCAGCTATGCACAGCACTACAAGCGTAGTCACAGAAGGAAGGCGAGTGAATTGATCATTTCTTAGGAATTTTAGTTCTAAATCAATAGAAAGAGAAAGGTGTGAGAAAATAGAAGGTGTGACAAGACAGAGGTTTACCATAGGGCTTTCTGGGAGAAGAAAATAAAACCACAAGTTTCATTATAATGAAATAGAGAAATTAGTTGCAGTTTCCTAAGCAATAACATGCAGTCTAATTATATTATTTTTCTTTTCTTTTCTTTTTCATTTTCTTTTTCTTTTTCTTTTTTCTTTTTCTTTCTTTTTTTTTTTTGTTTACACCTGCAGCACCCGGTCTTTTTTAGGTGGCCTCCCATCCAAGTACTAACCAGGCCCGACCCTGCTTGGCTTCCAAGATCAGACGAGATTGGATGTGTTCAGGGTGGCATGGCTGTAGACTAATTATTTTTTGATACTAAAAATTTAAAATTAAGGTTTCTGAAATGGAATATTTCCAGCGTTTGACAAGATCTAAGAGTTCACTGAAGTGGAGTGGAGCTGTTTATTGGAACTGTACAAATCAAGGGACTGAGAGCCTGAGTATAGGATGTAGAATACATGTGAAATGAATTGGAATTTTTAAAGACCATAGAGTATTCAGAAAACCAGTCACTTGTACATTTAAAGAAAGTGTTCAGCAGCAGTAGTGGTGGTTTACAATGTAAACAAAACACTTCTAAATGACTGTATAATGGTTACTGCACCTGAGTATTTCATTAAGATATCTGTTCTCAAAACTTAGAACAGTGTAAACTCAATCCTGTGAGTGCTTTTATTCTTTTATCTGTGGTTGGATGTATTAATATTTGTTCCTTTATATATATTTTAGTATTATTTTGTTCTTGTATACATAATATATAAATATACATATATGTATCAATTAACTGTCATTTAGTATTCAGTTTCATTTTGTCAAGATAGAAGCTTCACATGAATAGTTTTATATATAATTTATATGATCTATTATTATAAATATATGATATCATAAATTTACATATAAAATTTGGATTTGCAGATTCTTAAAAATCACTATGATTATCTAGATAAAATGAGTCAATGGTAGTTGAATGAACTGCCTACACACTTGGTATTTTTTACTTATATGATTTGCATTGTTTGAGAAAAACTCAAACATGTTCTTAATAGCTGCAGTTAGGAGAATTCTGAAAGAAAGTTTAAAATAAGGAGGTTCCATATTGACCTGGGCACCATTTTTAATAGATTTTCACAATAAAGTGTTACTGTCTATGGGCTTACAATTTCCTTTCTCTCACTCCACTTTTTAGCCCAGATGTATACTGAAAAGAAGATCAGCTTTTTCTTTCTACTTGCAAATCTATAGTCTCTTAAAATAATATTTGTTCAAATAGCATCATTTTATTCTAGATAAAAATACTCTAGCCTTCCTCACAAGGAATTGTGTTATTGCAAACTTGAACTATGGAAAAAGTAATATTGCCTCTGAGGGGGTACACCATCGTAATAGGACACATCTTCAAGACAAGGGAAAATGTACTTTTCAAATCCTACATGTGTTATAAACCACTGCTTATGAACCTTTGTCCTAAAACAGTGTCAATTTTACCTGAGGAAAGCATTTCACTGCATTTAAAAGGTCTCCAAGGATGTTAGGGAATCTTAGGTGAAACTGCAGGCTGGTGGATATAATGAAAACTAAAGTTTTTGTTTGGTGAAGTTTTCTCAAGGCTTTTCTCCTGAGATTTGAAATGTAACTTCCATTTTTGCTAGTCTAACTTCACCATGTAGTGCTGGCAGAAATAGCTGATGAGCATAATAAACTAAAAAAAAAAAGACTCTCCTCATTCACCAGTTGTTTTACTGAAGGAATTAGTGGTAGAAGATATTGTTAATTTAATTAAAAATAGATGCCAAAGTTTATAAAAATGAGAGACTAATGTTATTTTTAGAATATTTTACTTTTGTAACTTACTTTGCTAGTTAGCGCTAGACAAAATTACAAAGCAGGCATCTACCAATATCAATTTTTTCTCTCCTTTCAAAGTTCTCTCCTTTCTTGTTCAATGAGTCCAATGTTTTTCCCAAATTGATGATCAAGTAAACCAATTCACACTAGGGTTCTGGTGGCTTACTCTATTACTCTTCTCAGAGATATTTTCTGCTTCTTATCTTGCTTTATATATGTAAAACCTTTTGTCATTTATTTGTCTAAAATATATATTTTTTGAACAGTTACTATATGCCTGTTGCAGTGCTGGGACCTAGAAATATAGGAGCAGACAAGACCTTAAAGATCCCTGCTGTTATGGAGCTTACATTTCAATGGTGGACAAACACAAAAAGAGATTTTACAATATAAATACAATGACCAAGTGATAAGTGCTATGAAGGAATTACAATAAAGAGCTAAAGAGTGGCTACTGGGTTTTATACCTCTTGCCCCAAATACCAAAATCAGAAAAATAACCAAGGTTTTTATTCATAAACACTTAAAACTCAACTTAAGGAGTGTAAATAAAATCATTTTTATCCATTTAATACCAATTGAAGTTGATGCAAAACAAAATAGTAACATTCTCTCCCATTGGAGAGAATCTGGCAACAGTGTAACAGAGAAATCTTAATGTTAAATTTGGTTCTCATTTGGCGCTAAAGTTCTAATGGAGAGATTTGTAAAACATCCTTAATTATAAAAAGAAGAATTGTGAGGACAAAATTCTATTAATATCTAGACCTCATTAATCCTTTTTATATTGATTCCATCTTGAAATGATGGCCTCTGGGGTATATTGGATTCAATTAAATATATTATTAAAATTAATTAATCTGTTTATTTTTATCTTTCAAAATATGATTACTAGAAATTACACATTACTACACATGTGGCTCACATCATATTTCTAATGGTGGCACTGTGCAAAGCTATTGAGACCTTAAATCGGGGAGTTGGCCAACTTTTTCTGCAAAGAGCTAGGTAGTATGTATCTTTCACATTTTGGACCAAGAGGAAAAAAACAAGATATTATGAATGTGGTCATGTAACCATTTAAACTGCAATCACTTAAAGATGTAAAAATCATCTTTAGATTGCAGGTCATAAAAAAGTAGGTGATGTGTCAGATCTGGCCTGCAGCTGGCTCCTGTCTTAGATTATAGTGGAAAGATGAAACCCTTTAGAGCTCTGGGGTCAAATATTGACTCTTGCTACTTAGCCAAAGGAATTTGGATCAGGCACAGCTTCTGTTTCTTTTTCCTTAGTTGTAAAATGAAGGTATTAACAGCTACCTCTTCAGGGATATTAAAGAATTTAGTAAGATTTGATGAAATTGGTTTGTTAACCACTTGACAAAATGTCAGTTTTTTATTTCTTACAAAATGTTAGATTGTCAATAAATACTGGGATATTTGGAAAGTACATTTCTGAAGAAAATATGACATACACGTACACACATATGCTCACATGGATGGATTCTTAAAATAAAAGATGTGAAAATGGGTCATATCATAGCAGCCTAAGTTGTTAGGAAACAAAAAAAATCTATACTTTACGATGTGCGCATCCTGAATCTCAAGAAAATGTGAGACCCCTTAAATCTGATTGTCCCTAAAATGTCAGGGTTTGCTTAAAGCAACAGAAACTCTCTGATAGTGAAATTTCAAACACCTGTGTTGGGCACTGTCTTTGAACAAAGGTCCTACTTGAAGTGTCTCAAAACAGACGGTGTAGAAAATAGCTTTAATATCAAGTACTTTTGAGTCCTGCTTCTTAATCTTTTCAGGAGTGAGAGAATTATCAGATCTCCACATGATACTAGTATCCATGGGTTAAGAAAATAAAATAACTTTAGAAAACTCTAAATATTTTACCTTTTTATTTTGTTAATCGCAACAGCATTCAAATGCTTTGGGCAAGTATATGTGATAATGTAAATGAGACATATAATGTATTCAGAATACAGATAATCTTTGATGAATACATGCATTACAGGATTTCTGTGTATTGGATGAATATACGCTTTGCAGTATTTCTGTGAGCGCTTAGGGCTCAACAACCCTATATGTACTTTTTTGGAGAATAATACTTATTCTCCAAATACTTATTCTCCTATGAGATAAATTCATGTAAAATTTAGACTTAATTTCATCTCCATAGTAATGCTGACTTACACTAAAGTACCCTCATTGCTGCATCCATGTACCTTACAGTAGTGTTCTAAATTCTAATCCTACTTCACTTTTCTAAGAGTGTCCTCATAAATATGTATGTATTATATCATAATCTCACTGTATGCTTTGGTCTTTTGCTAGCTAGCTTAATTAGCACGGATACTAAGTGTCTCTCTCACTGGTCTCGTAGGCCAAGGCAGAAAACAAAAGTATGCACTGGTGGCCACTGTTTTGGTTGTTTTTGGCTCAAAAGTAATTAAAGATGGGCATTGAGTGTAAATAGCTACCCCTTTGAGAAATTTCAAAAACTCCTTTATGCCATCATTGCATAGTATACTCCATAATTTCCATGAAAATTTGTTCCACAAAATTTCAAGGTTTCTACTCAATTTAATCAAAAGATTAAAAACTCTGAGGAAGCAATCAGCCCAAGTCATAAGCTTCCCTTACTAACTGATTAAAATGTTCATCTACTAGCATTTATTTAATGCCTAAAACAGAGCATAATTCCAGGTATTTCTTTGTCACTCAGAGTGACTCAATTATACTGAAGGCCAATAGTTCAAACTAGAATTTATCTACTCTTCTTTCCATTAAGCTTAAGTAATGTTGAAGGCCTTCCATTATTATTTATTAGTCTAGTTTTATGTTTAAGTGAAGGGTATGTGATGCTTTCCCACAGAGAAAATAAAGCCAGTTTCTTGGGATTCAGATTCTGAGGTTTCTAGACATGTTGTATGCTCCTAACAAGCTATTTAATTTTTTTGGTCTCAGTTTTATCTGTAAAATGAAGATGTTAATGCTATCTACCTCACAGAGTAATTATGAAGTTTAAATCAGTTGACATTTATAAAGTGCCTGGCATAGAGAAAGCCATATAAGCA
>NW_006442484.1:17334815-17350459 GCF_000325575.1 Pteropus alecto
ATCATATGGTCCAAGACATAGTTGACATGAATGTATATCCTTCTCTTTAGAAATGTTTACATTTAAATAGAAGTTTTCATTGTAAATATTTTTTGAATATTTTTAAAGTTTTAAACTAAAAGATATCTTAGAAAATTTTAAAATCTATTTTCCTACTTTGCTATTGAAGAAATGAAAATTTAGAGAAGTACAGAAGTACAGAAAATTTAGAGAAGTGTCTAAGAACACAAAGCTAGTCCAGTCATAGAACTTACATGGAAACCTAAATATTCTGATACTTGACCCAGTGTTTTGTTCAGTGCACTGCATTGGTACAATTAAATTTTTACAACCAAAGATGTCTATTGTTTCAAATGACTTTCAACATATTTCAGGATCCAAATGTTTAAAGAAGACATATTGTGACTATCAGACCAGGAATGTACATTCTTTCAGTTTATAGATACTAAATATAATCCAAGACATAAATTGTGTTTTAGTTTCAGAAAAACAACACGTTTTTTTCATAAATATGTCCCAAATATTATATGAAAATATTGTTCCTTGTTTATCTGAAATGAGAACATAATTAGAGATCCTGAATTTCAATTTGCTAAATCTAGCAACCTTATGCAATCCCAAAAGATGATTTAATCGGTAAATGAACACAACTGGATTAGCAATTCCCACGTGAACAAGTAGGACACAACATAATGCAAGTTTGTGACTTTTTGTAAAGAAGAGATAAAATTATCATATTTGTAAAGGGCCAATATCATCATCATTATAAGCTCATCTTGGACTTATATATATTTGTGATATTAATAGTAATGATGGCTAACATTGCATATGCTCTATGTGTCAGACACTTTATAACTTTATGGATATTGTCTTAATGTTTACACAATCTAGTTTTTAAGTTCTATTACTATCCTCATCATATATGATGGCTTATATATGGGCTTATATCCACATAGGTTTATTTCTTGCTCATGCTATCATAATGAGCAGTAGTCTTGTTCCATGGAACCAAGTAGAGAAACAGCCTCCATCTAGAACATTCTGAGTCTTATGACACAGGCAAGAGAGACCATGGTGGAACTATGCCACAGCTCTTAATGCTTTTAAGTGGCACATGCCTCTTTCATTCACATGTCATTGGCCAAAGCAAGACACATATCCAAATCTGAAGCCAATGGAGTAAGAGAGTATAATTCTCCCCAATGATAGAGTGGCAAATAATGGGAGCAATAATGATATACACCTGATGAGGAAGCCAAGACATTGAGCAGTTAAGGGATTTGCCCATGGTCACATGGTAAGATTTCAGTTTGGGTAATTCTGAGACTATAGCCTGTATTTTTAACTCTCTATTTTGTCTTCTTTTGATATGGGGACAACAGCATGGACATTCACCTATGTCTGTTAGCTTGCAGACTGAGCATGTTGACTTTGAAAAGAAAAGAGCCTGGGATTTGAGTCATGCCAGGTGCTCCTGGCTGCCTCCCTGTGATGCCAGATTCAGAAATATCGGTAAGTCACATTGGGGACTTTGTTTTTCTGTTTTATGTACAAAACTGTAATTGAAATACAATGTCTTTTAGTAGTGTTATGTAGGGTTTTTTTTTTTTATTTATTTTATTTTTAATTTTTTTTTTATGTTAAATAGTGTCCTGCACTTTAAATAAGATCTATTAGCAAAGCCCAGATATTATAAGCCAGTGAAATGACATTTGGGTCCCAGATGTTTGTACACTTTTCCCTCACGATTCCCATGATTGCCAATGAGTGGTTACACCTCCTTTACAAGCTGAATAATACATCACACTTAAACTGACATCTCACCAGAGACAGAGTGCTTCTGCAAGGCCTCAGAGAGCCCAAGCTGTAGAAAATGAATGGATATTAAAGTGAAATATTAGGCCACATAGCGAAGCATAGCTTGTTGAATAAGAATGTTAAAATGATGTTATTAGCAAGTTAGAGAACACAATAAGGAGAAAACGATTATAACAGCTAGTAAAAAAATGACATCTTATGAAAAATTCATTTATTACTTTAAAGAGCTTGTTCATAATTGTAACTATTTTCCCATTGTGGTAAGAAAACATAAATCTTTTTTTTTATGCTCAGATAGGTAATTTAAAAAAAAACATTCTTTCAAAACTTAGATTTATTTGTATTTCTCTAATTAATGAGAGAAATAAATTTTACTCAAATCAGTATCAAGGAAAATGAAAATTTGCATATGATATTTCTGAGAGGAGATTCTGAGAACTCTTGTTTGGTCATGTAATTTTACAAGTATATTTTATGGTTTATCAGTTTATCATAAAAAGTCACTTTCCATTAAGCATTTAAATGATCCAGAGCAAGGCTTTGCTGAAGTGGCATTAGAAAAATTTCTATAAATCCAGGCTTCGAAATTTCTTTCTGGAAATGCATGTAAATCTCAAAGAGAGGATGGACTTTGGGTTTCATATCATGTTATATATTATTCTTCGAGTAGGTCAGGACATTTTTATTTGTGAGTCAATATGTTATAGGATAACTTGACTTCTCTTTGTAAAAATAAAAATAAGCCTAACAGAGAACAATGCCAAAAAGTCTAAAGTCATGTGTTTTAATACACCCTATCCTCCTCTGCAGAAAGAATATGCTCATTAAAAAAAAAAAAAATGTTTCCAGCGTGTTTTAGATTTATGGTGTTTAAAGTGCTAATACGCAGCCAACAAACACTCAATTGATGATAGTGAAAATTATGATGATGAGGGATAGAACCGAGTAATTATTTTCAAATTTAACTCTTATTGGAATCATCTGTAGAGATTTACAAATCCTGCTGTCTGAGTTGCATTCCCAGTGTTTCTGATTTAACTACCTTGGAGTGCAGCCTGGGCACCAGGATTTTAAGGCTTCCAGGTGATTCTAATATATAGCTAAGGCTGTGAATCACTGGAATTAGAATCAAGGGAGAAGAGCACACTGATTGAGTGGGACATATAGTGATCTTGTGGAAGTATTAATGGCTTCATTATTTTTGGTAAAGTTGCCAGGAACAATTACTTGTTCTCCTTTTTCTTCTCGCCCCTTCTTTTCCTTTCTCTATCATATATTGAGTCTTCATCCTTCTTTTCTCTTTCTCTATCATATGTTGAGTACTTACTATGACCAGAAAAAGCTTCCCACATGGATTCATTCACTGAGTCCTCAACAAACTAACACATGCTTTAGGTAATAATATTACAACTGTTTTGCAGATGAGGAAATGATGGCTAGATAGGTTTAGTAACAGGCTCAGTGTTGCACATTCGTGATGACTTTATGTTCCTGTTTTAAAGAGATGAGCCCATAAATGTATTCTGTTCTTATGAGCCTTATATCAGTGACAAAAGTGCCTGATTCACAGTAGTTACTGTTTTCTGAATTGTGTGTGTGTGTGTGTGTTTCTGAAATGAAAATACTTTTGAAAGTTTAGAGACACTTCTCTTCCTAAATACTCTCTCTCTAGTTTCTCATTTCATAGAAGCCAGTCAATAGGCAGTTATTACATAGGATTAAGCATGATTTTATATACAAATGTCTCTAAAGGGGAAGATGTGTTTGGGAACATATTTAGCTATTAAAATATTTTAACGTGATAATTAACACTTTTCAAATTCTCTCTGACCTATCCTTGGGGACATGGGTCAAGTCTAGTAAATAGTGGCAAGAAGGGGCAATAGAGATGCTTGAATAAGACACCATCCTTAGACTCCAGATGGACATAAAGAAAGTGAGATAGTTAAAATGAAAAAGGAAAGGACCATACCAATTTCTCTAATGATTCCTCTGCAGTCAGACAATGGTGATTTTGTAAAGGAACCATCTCCTCCTTTAAGCCTCAAACTCTTGTGCATATGTTTGCCAGAATTTTGTACACATTCATGTTATTTTTCAGTAACATTCTTGGTCTCATATACTTTTTAAAAACTTTAATAACATTTTATTTATCAAAATAAAAATTATTAATGAGATATTTTACCTTTTTTTAGTACTGAGTGTTCTAAATACACTGTTTTTATTTGAATTTTAAATTCATTTTTTAATTTAAATATAGTTGGTATAAAGTCTTATGTTGGTTATAGTAGTTTCAAATATACAATACATTTTGATACTTTACAATGTGATTATCCACTAATTCTAGTAATCATCAATCACCATGCAAACATATCACAGTATTATTGACTATATTCTCATTCCCCTTTTCATCTATCTCTCCATCTTCTCCCTTCTGGTAATCATCCTTTTGGTCTCTGTTTCTATGAGTCTGTTTTTGTTTCATTTGTTTGGTTTTGTTTAGATTCCTCATATAAGTGAAACCATATGATATTCATCTTTCTCTGCCTGACTTATTTCACTTAGCATAATACCCTCTAGATTCATCCATGTTGTTGCAAATGGAAATACAATATTCTATTGTATATATTGTATATATACCACATCTTCTTTATCTATCGATGGACACCTAGGTTGCTTCCATATATTGCCTATTGTAAATATAATGCTTTAATGAACATAGGAGTACATATATATTTTTGAATTAGTGCTTTGATTTTCTTTGGATAAATACCCAGAAGTGGAATTACTGGGTCATATGGTCTATTTATCTTTAGTTTTTTAAGGAATCTCTATAGTATTTTCTATAGGAGCTGCAATTCTCATGTACTTCTATATATTTTATCCAACAAAATTATTTCCAGCATGCACGTGGACTATAAGCAATTAATAGGTGGTTAGGGGAAAAAACATCTTAAAGTAATGGGGACAAGTCTGAAAATATTTTATGATGTAAATACAGTGAAATGCTGGTGTGCATGGATTATCTATCTGTGTATTAATCTATCCTACTTTCAGGAGAAAATATGAAAACAAAACTCATCTTTTTCAAAATTGTATCTTTTTAGAAAATTTTAACATTTCAATATTGCGATTGTGTACAAATGTAGCACTGGAAGTAGTTTATTTTGGTTTTGTGTATTCCCAATGGATATTAGGAGACAGCCAGTGATCATTTTCAAAGTATGTCCATGTTCACTGCCAAATAAGAAGCCACAAAATGAATCTCTGCCACAGACTAAGATTCTAGGAATACTGTCTTTAACCAATGAATGCTATTAAATATATAATATGAGGTCATGTGATATATCTTCTAAAATTGTCCTTCGAATTGCTTATTGCCAGTAAAATTCATCTCAGAAATCAATTGAGTCCAATGGGGTTTCTGTTGTTCTAAAAATTTTGAAAATGCTCTATTACACATATTTTTTCACAATTACTGCATCAAGATTCTTTTCACTTCTGGAATAACTGAACTGAGTACTTGTTGATGTTGGGATTTCGTTGTGTTTTTTTTTTGGCCTAAAAATGTTCCGTTATAAGACCAAGATGTTTTACTGACTTTAGACAGTTTTCGAAATCTTCAAAACAGTCCTCTTATATGGAAGAGTTATCTCTCTCTGAATAGTCATTCTCTTTATAAATAATCAAGGACCAGTTTGTACCCATGGAGGAAGACCTGATAAGCTTGGGGTAAAAGGCCTTATAAAGAGACTGAGGAAGCAGCTACCTGTGTTGCAATTCATGAATCATTCCCCTGTTTCTATTATCACAGATGAAATCTTGACATCTGTTGTAATAGAAAATAGCAGAGGCCTTGAGTCTCTGTTTCCTATTGAAACTCTAATTCAGTGTAGAATAAGCATTTACTTCATTCAAGGGAATTCTGAGAAAGATTCCTTCAAGAAATTTCAAGTTGAACTCTTTTTATTGCACAATGTTACAATAGATCTGGGAGACATTAAAAAAAAAAAAAAATCCTCCTAGTCTTCATTTTCTACATGACAAGTTAGAACAGGCACTTATTTTGTTACTGTCCTTGATACAGAAATAAGTGTTATTTGAGTCTTTCTTTTTTGAATTCTAGACTCTTAGTGTGCAACACTGATGTCCAGTTGATATACTGTTACCTATATTTTTTACTCCATCCTGTTAGTCCTTAATTTCACATGCCTCCTATCTGAGGGGAGTAGATACATAGTTAAGAGCATTTTAAACAGAACCAAGGATGTCGTCATTTTAATAAAAGTAAATTTGATCATAGAAAACTGTCTAAACTTTAAGATTCAGTTTTCTAATAAAATGGGAGATCTGAGTATCTAGGCGTTATTAAAATATAATGGGACTTCTTTCCTTGCATTGAATGTAAAGTGGTTTTGGAGGCAAATCCAAAAGGAGAATTAGGAAAGTATTTTGAACAATAAAAATCATACAGGAATAAGAATACTACTTTATAAGGTACTCTTTGAAAGGCTGTTGTTTTATGGATACCTAAGCTATGGAATGTTTCATAAAAATGTTCATTACTTCACAGCCAATCTTTTCATAACTCACCATATGATTGATTGATTTATTCCATAACTATGATGATTCTTCTCAACCTATATAGTCATGTCTCTGACAATACACAGTAATTTAGTTAGATCATAACAATTATGTTTAATATTTATTTATAAACTTAACTAAGGTTAGTTAAGCTGAAATAAGTAGCGATGGTAGTAATGACAGTGACAGAGTGTGTTGTTTCCAACACTCTAGGAATCATATTATTAACATTACACAGAATTAATCAATGAGGAGCCTGGGGAGCAATATGTGAACCCTAAGGGCATTTTAGGTTGATTTTATCCATAAACATCATTGACATATTATATTTATTTGTCCTAATAGTCAAAATTTTAGTACTGAGGCCCTGGGATGATATTAACTCAGTTTTATATTTTTGGAGGTTGAATTTAAAAGCATTATATCTTAGAAGTGATGCCAGCAAGATGACCAAATAAAATATCTCTTGCTCGTATCCCTTCATTAACAGCGATAATATGGAATCTATCCAAAGACAAAAGTGCCTGTATAGAAACTGTGGAATTGAAGTAGTCGATTTTAGAACCCCCGTGCAGTACCAGAATGAGGAGAGCTATTTTGAAAAGAGAGATCTGCATACAGGTAGCTGAAATATTGAACATTGTCTCGGCTTTAAACTTGGAAATATCTCTATACCCTTGAGAACCCATTTGACTTTGGTTCTGTCACCAATATATACAAAGAGACCCAGGAGTAGTCTCTTCCTTTTGTTTGTTGGGTAATAGAGATACAGACATTGGTCCTGACTGTGAGCACTGTCAGGACCAATGTCTGTATCTCTATTACCCAACAAACCTCCACCTCCTCTCAGCCTTGGTACCTAAGTCCCTGGAGAACACTTGATTAGAAAATTACTAGTGGCCAAGGGGGCCTTTACGGAAATCCAAGAGTCCATCAGAGAAGTTTCAGAATACTATTGGAGAAAAAAAGTCAAAGATTAGATACTTTAAAGAGGTCAGTAGGGACTGAAAGGGGTGACTGCTATGTCAGATGCAAATATGGCAATGCAAGACTTTGAAGAACATAAAAAACAAAACAAAACAAAACAAAACAAACAAACAAACAAAAAAACAAGGAAATATGACACCACCAGGGAACACAATAATTTTCTAATAACTTACTCCAAAGACATGGAGATCTGCAATTTACCTGATAAATAATTCAAAATAGTTGTTTTAAGGTAGCTCAATGAGCTAAAAGAAAACACAGAAAGACAATTTAATAAAGTCAGAAAAAAAATCATGGACGAAATAAAAGTTTACTAAAGGTAGAAGTCATAAGAAAGTGCCAAAAGATTCTGGAGCCGAAAATACAATGAGTGAAGTGAAAAAAAAAAAAAAAAAAAGTGCAGTAGAGAACATCCATAGCAGAATGGGTTAAAAGTGCAGTAGAGAACATCCATAGCAGAAAGATTCTGTGAAATATTAGAACCTTAAAATTATCCAGTCAGAGGGGGAAAAGTTAAAAAATTAAAAGAGTAAAGAAAGCATGTGTGAATTATGGGATATCATTGAGAAAAACAATCTGAAAATTATTGGAGTCCCACCAGGAGAAGAAAAGGAGGGAGGGCAGAAAGTTTATTTAAAAAAATAATGGCTATAAACTTTCCAAATATGGGGAGAGTTTCACATATTTGCATTCATGAAGCTAATAGGTCATCCCAAAATTTCAACCCAAAATGACCTCTAAGACGATTGTCTAAAATAAAAGACAAAGAGATATTTTAAAAGCTGCAAGAGTTAAAAAAATTATTTCGTGCAATAAATCCTCCATATGACTATGAATTTCTCAGCAGAAACCTTGAAGGCCAGGAGAGAGTGAGATTATATAGTTCAATGCACTGAAATAAAAAATTAAAAACAAAGAACTGAAAACCAAGAATACTTTACCTGGCAAATTGTCCTTCAGAAATGAAAGAAAGATAAACAAACAAAAGCTAAGGGAATTCATTACCACTGAATTTGCCTTATAAGAAATGCTGAAAGGAATTCTCAGGCTGAAAAGAAAGGATGTTAGTGACATAAAAACATGAAAATATACCACACACTGGTAGAGGTAAGTATATAAACAAATTAATAATACTATAATACTGTAATATGGTGATATGTTAATCACTTAACTCTAGTAGAAAGGTTAAAATATAAAAGTATTAAAAATAACTATAACTAAAATAATTCGTAAATGAATACAATACAAAAAGAGGTAAATTGTGACATTAAAAACATGAAAGGGGGAATAGAGTAAAGTTTTTGTATGTGATTGACGTTAAGGTGTTATCAGTATAAAACGGACTGTTGTATCTATCAGATATTTTTTGTAAGCCTTATGATACCACAAAACAAAAATCTGTAGTAGTACACAAAAGATAAACAGAAGAGAATCAAAGCATTTCATTATGGAATATTGTTTATTCATAAAAGAAGACAGCAAGAGAGGAAGAAAAGAATGAATAAAAGATACAGGAAAAAATAATTTAAATGGCATTAGTAAGTTCTTACCAATCAATAATTACATTAAATGTAAATAGGTTAAATTCTATAATCAAGGAATAGAGTGGCTGAAAGAATAAAAAAGAAAAATTTAGACTTCTGGTCAAGATGATGTAGTGTGTAGACTCTGTGCTCGCCTCCTCTCATGACCACATCAAAATTAAAACGAAACTACAGAGCAACCATCATTGGGAGTCTTGCTGAACAGAAGTCTTACGACTGGGGACATACAAGAGGATATTTTAAGGCTGGTAGGAAGGGTGGAAATGTGAAATGGGCTGGTCCTACTTCCATGTGTTACAGTTGAGAATCAGGACGGATATCTCAGCTGCAGAGGTCTCCCTGGAGGATTGAGGGGTCCTGGCCCCATGCTGATTTTTAAAAAATTAATTAATTAATTGTAAATATTAAAAAAATCTAAGGGGAAAGTAAGTGATATGTTAATAGTAATATTATCACTTTATTTTCAACAATGGAATGACCATCTGGATAGAAAATCAATAAGAAAACTTTGGATGTGAATTGTACTCTAGAACAAATGGACCTAACATATATATACAGAGCATTCCATTTAACAACAGCAAAATACACATTTTTCTCAAGTGAAAATATAATGTTCTTCAGTGTAAATCATATGATAGGCCACAAAACAAGTCTTAGCAAATTCAAAAAGATTGAAATAATATCAAGTATCTTTTTATGACTACAATGGTATGAAAATAAAAATCACTAATAGGAGAAAAAGTGAAAAATTTACAAAAATGGGGAAATTAAAAACATACTTCTGAACTATCAATGAATCAAAGAATAAATCAAAAGAGAATTTTAAAAATACCTTGAAAAAATGAAAATGAAATCATAACATACCAAAACTTACAGATACAATAAAAGTAGTTCTAAGAGGGAAGTTTCCAGTGATAAATGCCCACTTTAAGTAGAAAAAAATAACTCAACCTAAATTTACACCTCAGAAAATTAAAAAAAAAAACACCCCAAACCAAAAATAAACTAAGACCAAAGTTAGTGGAAGAAAGGAAACAAACAAACAAAAAAGAGATCATAAAACTAAGAGCTCTTTTTTAAAAATATAAACAAAAATGGCAAGCCTTTAGCTACATTAACTAAGAAAAAGAGAGAAGACTCAAATAAAATCATCAATAACATGAGACATTATAACTGTACTACAGAAATACAAAGGCTCATAAGAGACTACTATGAAAAATCATGTACCAACAAATTAAATAGGCTAGAAATAGTTTAATTTCTAGAAATATATAAACTATCAAGTTGAAAACATGAAGAAATGGAAAATCTGAGAAGACCATAACAAGTAAGATTGAATCAGCAATCAAAATCTCTCAACACAGAAAAGCTCAGGGCCGGAATTTCCTACGTATATTTAAAGGAAAATTAATGTCAATTATTCTCAAACTCTTCCCAAAAATGTAAGGAAGGAACACTCTCAAACTTTTTTTTTTTAACCAGGCCAGCATTAACCTGATACCAAAGTCTGATAAAGATACTACAGGAAAAAACAAACAAACAAACAGACAAAAAACCTCTAGTCCAATATCTCTGATGAATATAGATTAAAAAAATAAAATATTACCAAAATAAATTGAGTAGCATATTAAAAGAAGCATATACCATGATCAAGTGGAATTTATCCCTGGGATGCAAGGATACATATATTTCAACATATTCAAATCAATAAATGCAATATACCATATTAATAGAATGAAAGGTTAAAATCACATGATCATTTCAATAAATACCCCAAAAAAGCATTTGACAAAATTCAAAATCCTTTCATGATAAAAACTTACAACAGATTGAATATAGAAGTGTTCCTGGGTCATATGACTTACAGCTAATAGTCTCTCATTAGCAAAGCCTCCTTCCTCATGCATCTTTATTGTCTCCTCTGAGTCGTTTGCTACGGCTTACAGATGCAATCTTTCAATTTTAAAGTGTTTTTATGATCTTGTAGGTCACTTAGTCATAATGATCATTCTTTGTCCTCTCCAACAAAAACAACAATTTTCTAGGCCTCTTTTCTCCTAGTTATCTCTACAGCACACCATGGTGTCTAACCAACTAGGATACAATTAAACCATGGAGAGGAAGTTCTCACACTCATGACTCAATCTTGTTGCTCTAGACAGATAAATCTAATCAATCAGATATGGCATCATAAGTCTGAGCTTTATTACCTCTTTCAGAGACACCAAAAACTGTTTCCATTTTTTTGCTTACTCAGCATCTGGATGAGACATGAGAGGCAGCTGGAGGATCAGAATTCTCTTTCAGCCACAACCAGATATCATGTGGCTTTCATTGGGAAGGATGATTCCATTAATTTTAATAAATTTAATATTTTTTTTTGACAAAGTTACAGGAGACTCCTGTGGCTATTCTGTGGGAAAATAAGAATAATAATACATTTGAGGGTCAGGATTAATTGACTACCAAACATTCCCTTGCTTTGGTCTGTATAAGGGAACTAGCTAGCTTTGTTCATATTCATCCCTAGAGGTCTGAATAAACATTTCATAGTATTCATTTTATTTCAATGACCTGGTAGTCATCAAGATGATCAGTTCTTTAGGTTTTCCTTCAGCATCATATGAAACATGTTAAGACATTTCTTAGGCCTCTGAATCTAAATATGTTGTTAGCAAGAATTAATATATTTATTCTATATCTCACCTCATACACTAGGCATGTAGTAGACAGTTGGAAGATATTTTTTGACTAACTGGCTATTTGACAGATCCACGACACTGTTAGTTTTAATAAATGATCATCATTACCACTTTTCCAGTATGCGAAATGTCTTGGAATGTCTCTGGACATTTCTAGCAATTAATTTGATTTTGATATATTTTTTAGTATATTTCTACCCTCCAAACAGCTGCAAAAATCTGAATATTTTCAATAATATTCTTCAGAGATCAAATGTTATTTGAGGAACATCTAAAAAATTAACAGTTTTCATCAGAATATACTTTATTGTAATGCAGATACAACTTCTTTGGAGGAGTCTATCTTTACAAGGAGATAGCATTTTAGTTGAATAGAGTTTTCCATTGTTTTACTCAAAGCCTAGATAAGAAATGCCTACCACTAGCCATACGGATAGAAATATTGATTTGCCAAGTAAAGCTTAAAAAAGGTGATCCTCAATTTCATTCATTGAAGAATGCATGCACTTCTTTGCAACTTAGCAGTTGATTTGGCACAATTTGTATGTGTATTAAAATGAAGAAATAGTCAAGGGTTTTCTGCTGAGTACAAATTCTTGCTTTATTGCCCTTTACATTTTATGAGTCAGTACCAATCATAATATTTTTTATAGTTTGAAGTTCGTATTAACTTGGTAGGAAGTTGGTGTTTATGTGTTTCACAGCTGAAGAAACAGACACTTCAACTTTTTTTTTCACGCCTACAGCACCTGGTCTTCCTAGGTGGTCTCCCATCCAAGTACTAACCAAGCCTGACCCTGTTTAGCTTCTGAGATCAGATGGGATCGGGCATGTTCAGGGTGGCATGGCCATAGATGACACATCAATTTTTAATTTGTTTGGCCAAGGTCATTTAGCTGGTGAAGCAGAGAAATAGACAAAAGCCATTTCCACTAGACTCTCATGATAACATTCTCTGCATTTACCCAGAAGCATTACTTACTAGCTTCTAGATTTCATAGTTGTTAGGTGTTGCATTTTTAAAAATGTTTTGGAATTTCTTTGAGACATGAGGGAAGCAGTCATCCTATCTTTGTTGAAAGTGAAAGGCATGTGAATGATCCAATCTGTGCAAACATCATGACCATGTGGTTAAGCCTTCTGTGGGTTCCCATATAGTGCTGACTTGTGCTGATGAGGGCTATGGCCTCTCTTGAGAAGAGGTGATACACTTACTTTAGTAGTCTTTTACTCAACCATGGACAGTTTGTTTCAGAGGCTGACTCCCTGGGGGGTGGGGGGGGAAACCACCAACTCCAAGAGATGTTTGCTTTTACTAAACAGATTTATGTTTTGTACATAGTTTTGCAACTAGAAAACATGCAAAAGCTGAAAATTCAATAACTCCAGAGAGGAAAGGAGAATCTTGAGGAGAAATAGGTTTCCCTTCCTTCATCACAGGTACTATTGACCTTTTTAAAATCAAGACATTGAGATTTGAATTTGATGTCAAAACTAAGGGTGAGAGTATCATCTCTGACAAGTCAGACTTCTGCCCCTGGGCTGATGATCAATCTGAATTGTGTTGCCAGGTCTTTGACCTATTCATCCTTGATACAGCAAAGGCATGGAATATAGTAAAGATGTAACTGTGAGGAAAAAATGTGAAAGGCTTCCTCATTTTCTGCCACTGGAATGCTGTGAAATTTGGGGTTCATTGTAAGGGAACATTGTAAAGTTTTATAAGCAGTTTTATAAGGTTCATTGTAAGGGAACATTGTAAAGTTTTATAAGCAGTAAAGTTTTATAAGCAGTTTTCCACCATTTAATTTTTAATACAGACCCTCCTAATGAGATGAGAATATACTCTTTTCAGTTTGGTGCCTCGTGAGTAGAAGGCCAACAGTCCCACCAAAGTCCTGCACTATTCTTCAGATCTACTTTATTCTTGGATTTCCCTCAATGTACATTTTTAAGGATTTAAATGGTAATGACTGCCATTTGTTAAGCACCTCCTATGTTAATTATTTTATAAACACAATCTCATTTAATTTATATAACATGTTTATGAAGGAGTTGTTTTTATAGATAAGAAAGCTAAGGTTCAGAGAAAGTAAGTATTACATTTGCTGCTTATCACATTTAATAAGTTGTGGAGCTGAGATTCCAGCCCAGGTTAGTCTCACAAGAAAGACCATGTTATTTCTGTCATATTATGTTGTTTGAATAAACTTAGCTTCTAAACAACTGTTTTTTCCTCCCATAATTTTCTTATCATTTTTTTCCCAATTGAAGCAACATGTAACTGTATGCCACTCATATTTTACTAACAAACACTGTATTTTATCTTTGCTGAATTTTTAAGTCTGGGTGGATTTTTTTAAAAATATTTTTTATTTTCAATTATAATTGGCATACATTATTATGTTAGTTTCAGTTGTGCAACATAGTGTCTAGACATCTATATGCCTAGACATATAGTGATCACCCCAATAAATCTAGTAGCCATCTAATACAATACGTAGTTATTCCAATATTATTGACTGTATGCTATACTTTATATCTCTATGACGATTTTGGAACTACTATTTTGTACTTCTTAACTCCTTCTTCCAATTCACCTACCTCTCTAACCCCCCTCCTATCTGGTAGTCTTCAAAATGTTCTCTGTATTTATGAGTTTTTGTTGTTGTTGTTGTTGTTATTGTTGTTTATTTTGATTTTTAGATTCCACAAATACATGAAATCATGTGGCATTTGGCTTTCTCTATCTGACTTACTACACTCTACACAATACCCTCCAGGTCCATCATGAAATATCTTTTTTCATCCCTTTACTCTTAGTCTGTGTCTTTTAATCTGAAGCGAGTCTCTTGTAGGCAGTACATGCAAGGGTCTTGTTTTCTTATCCATTCAGCCACCCTACATTTTGATTGGAGCATTTAATCCTTTTTCATTTGAAGAACTTGTTCGTAGATATGTAATAATTGCCATTCTTTATTCATATTTTGATACATATTTTTTCTTCTTCTTAAAGAAGACCCTCCAACATTTCCTGAAATACTGCCTTGAGAGTAATGAACTCCTTTGGCTTTTTCTTATCTGTGAAGCTCTTTATCTGTCCTTCAAGTCTAAATAATAGCTTTGTTGGGTAAAGTAATCTTGGTTGTAGGTCTTGGCTTTTTATCACTTTGAATATTTTGTGCCAAGCCATATGGCCTGCAAAGTTTCTGTTGAGAAATTGACTGACAGTCTTATGGAAGCCCCTTTGTAGGTAACTAATTGTTTTTCTCTTACTGCTTTTAAGATTTTCTTTGTCCTCAATCTTTGACATTTTAATAATGATGTGTCTTGGTGTGAGCTTCTTTGGATTCATTTTGTTTGGGACTCTCTGCCCTTCTTGGGCTTATATATCTATTTGCTACACCAGGATAAGGAAGTTTTCAGTTATTATTTCTTGAACTACATTTTCAATTCCTTGCTCTTTTTCTTCTCCTTCTGGTTATACATATGATGCGTGTTGTTGCGCTTGATGTTGTCCCAGAGGCCCCTTAAACTATTCTAATTTTTTTGGATTTTTTTTCTTGTTTCTGTTCTGATTGGGTGTTTTCTGGTACTTTATCTTCTAAATCGCTGACTCAATTCTCCATTTCATCTAATCTACTATTAATTTTTCCTAAGGCATTCTTCATTTCAGTTACTATATCCTGCATTTCTGACTTATTCTTTTTTACTTTTTCTATCTCCACTTTTATATTTTTGATCTCTTTGTTAAAGTTCTCACTGAGTTCATCTACTCTCCCTTAAATTCACTGAGCATCCTTATAACTAATGTTTTGAACTCTGCACATGGTACACTGCTTGTCTCCACTTTGTTTAGTTCTTTTTCTGAAGCTTTGTTCCGTTCTTTCATGTGGAATATGTTTGTCTTTATCTCCTCATTTTGGCTGCACCCCTGTGGGTTTTTTTCTATGTATTAGGTAAGGCTTCTAAATTTCTTTGTGTAGTAGGTGTCCTGTGGGGCCAGGGG
>NW_006442484.1:17350795-17358773 GCF_000325575.1 Pteropus alecto
ATGCTTGTCTCAGAAGTGCCTTGAGAGGCCAAGCCACGAACCAAGGCTGGCTGCCACTAGTATGGGGCTTGGAGCTGCTCAGCAAAAGGTATGGGGCATGCTGAGCCAGATGCTGCTTGTTTAGGTTTGTGAACCTTTGAGGAATTTTAGGAAAACTCACAACATGAGGCAAGACAGGCATTTTTTTGGAAAAACCCCTGGAAGCAACTTAGGTGGGCCCACAACTAGGGAAGGGTGGCCTTAAGCAGGGCACAGGGAATCACCAGGGTGGGGCAACCAGTGTTAGTTACATAGATGGAGACTCAGATATGTTGCCCACTAGGGTCTCCATGCTGGGATGGGGAGAGCTCAACAAAGGAACAATGCTCTCTGCCAGCACTTCTGGCAGAGAGAAGGCTGCCCCTCCAGCTCTTGTCCTGAGCCAGACAACTTAGTTCCTCCCCACATGTCCCTGATACCTTTCGAACTGCTGCTCCAGAGCTGGAGTTCAGAGCAAGTGAGTTTGACACTGAGTAAGTACGCACATGGGCCTCTTAAGAAGAAAATCTGTGATTCCCTTAGCCCTCTGTCTCACTTAGCAACAATCTCTGATGTTTTTCACAACCAGAAATTATGGGAACTTTTCTTCCTGGCACTGGAATCCTGGACTGGGGAGCCTGGTATGGGGCCAGGACCTCTTGCTCCTCTGGGGTACCTCTGCACTTGAGATAGTTCTCCTGATTCTCCACTGCCATATGTGGGAGTGGGACCAGTTCATTTCATGTCTCTGCCTCTCTTACCAGTCTCGATGCAGAATCTTTTGTGTGTTTCCCTGATTGTAGAGCTTTTCAGCTAGACTTCAGGCAATTCCCAATGAGGGCTATTTAGTTGTAATTTTGACGTGATTGTGAGAGGAGGCAAGCACAGTGTTTACCTATTCTGCTATCTTGACCAGAACTCTTCTGAAACATTTTTAAACTTTTACTAAAATTTTGGATGAACTTGGATTTTACCATATGAAAATGTTAAAACTATGCCAGTGAATTTATATCCAACCATGATATTACTCTGGCTGTATTCCCTGAGGATATCAGTTGGCTCCATTTCAAGAGCTTGGTCCATCTGTTTTCCTATGCATGAAAGGCTCTCCCCCCAACTAGTTTATTCTGAAGAATGTTTATTTCTTCTTTATAGTTCTGCAGAGGTATTACTTCCCTTATTATTCTCCCACTTTCTTAGTCCTATCTCTGTTTTCTATTATATTTGCATCTGACTATAAGTCTGTGTATTTCTGAGTTGAATGTATTCATAAATCTATATAATAAGTACTTAGCTTCGCACAGTTTGGTATTAACAGAAACCATTTTTAATTCCTCTCTGAATCCAAAAACTAAGCACAGTATAAAATTCATAGTAGTCACTAGATAGGTTTAACAATTAAAACTAAACACTCTGAATTTCAGAATTATATTATGAAATTGGTTTAAGAGATTCTGGTGGGTTTCAGTGGAAGAAACATGTCTTCTAGAGCAGCGGTCCCAACTTTTTTGGCACCAGGTGCTCTTATGTGAATCCAATGCCTGATGATCTGAGGTGGAGCTGAGGTGGAGATACCAGCGCTGGGGAGCAGCTGCAAATACAGATAAAGCTTTGCTCACTGGCCTGCCACTCACCTCCTGCTGTTCAGGCCGTTTTCTAACAGGCCTTGGACCAATACCAGTCTGCGATCCTCTTCTAGAGGACAGATTGACAAACTTTCTGTGAAGGGTCAGATAACAAATATTCTAGAGTTGTGGACCACACTATCTCTGTGAAAATTCTTCACTAAAAAAAAAAAAGTACTTCTTAAGGAGGCAGATTACTGAACTTTCACATTTTATTGAAATATCTGGAAAGTTGAAAAGAATTTGCAGCCATTCTTTATTAAGGGAAAATCTAATTTTTGCTGCCTACTTCTTAATAACAAAATTTTATGGCTTAATATTTTAGAATCTTAAAAGGAAATAATTACTCAGATAGTGTATAAATAATAAAACTATCGCAACTGAATTGCAGTGTCCTTTGACATAGACAGTATTCTTATCTAGTCAGGTAACAAAATATTTTAACTAGCAAGAGATACATTTCTCTCCGTAAATGTGTCTTTGTATTCTAATCGGATAAAAAATGTTGGCTAGAGTACTCACAGGAAACATATCGCTTCCTTTGAAATACATGTTTTTAGGGAGATATAGCGAAAGATCCAGTGCTATGTAGCCCTAGATGAGAGCTGGATAAACTCGGGCCTGTAGACCAAATCCAGTCCATCATCTGTTTTCGTATAGCCTATAAGTTAAGAATGATTTAAAAATTTTTAAATTATTGAAAAAAGTTAAAAAATACTTGAAACTACTAATAAAATAAAATAAAATGCTAAAAATATTTCATAGCATATGTAAATAATATAAAATTAAATTTTCAGCATCTATAAATAAAGTTATATTGGAACACAGTCATGACCATTCATTAATATATTGTCTATGGTTTCTGTTGTGCTATAGTGGCAAAGCTGAATAGTTTTCATAGAGATAGTATGGTCCACAACTGTAGAATATTTACTATCTGAATCTTTGCAGAAAGTTTACCAAACTGTCTGTCCTATAGAAGGCATGCTTCTTCCACTCCCAATTTACCTTCGGAGAAATACACAATCAATTAACACTTCCATGCTACACTGGTTAGTCTGTGCTCAAGATCTTACATAGCAATATGAGAAATCAATGTGATTCAGTTCTGGAGTTTCTGATAAGTCTAGCTTGTGTCATAAAAATAAACTAAACCTAAACATAATCTCTATTCTTTGTCTTGCACATTTTGATAAATAAGGATGGATGGAATTGTTCCTATAAGACCCATTTGCATGCCACAGGGATAATAGAAATTTATGAAATCAAAGTATTTTCATTTCCAGTAATACTAATTATTTCTAGTTGTCATCCTGCTTTGCACTCATTGACATAAAAAAAAATTATAACTCTTGGAAAAAGGTGGATACAGATTGAAACAAGAAATTTAATATTTGGCTTTGCCTTTCAAAATAATCTTCTCAGATTTAAGTATCTATGCTTTCTTAAGATTAATGAATCATATCTGGTGATTGAAGTAATTATGAAATCAGGCAGCAACTAGGACAATAATATTTAAAAGTGGGAAAGGAAAGGAGAACTAAATGAAAATGTGATTTGTACACTTTGCTCAAAGTGGTAAAATGCTGATACTAGTAGACAGTTTTGTCACAAAGTGCCACTACAAAAACTACTCAAAACACTAAGAATAGTGCTAAAAATAGTTCTAACAACCTCTGAAAGTAAAGAAAACAGAAAAAGGGACAAGAATCAGAAACAAACAGAGAGCAAAACATAATATAACTATGCTAAGTGATAACGTATCAATAATGATTTAAATGGAAATGGTCTAAATACACCAATCAAAAGAATTAGATTAGCAAGGTAGATTAAAACAATAACCACTATGGAAAATAGTATGAAGATTCCTCAAAAAATTAAGAATAGAATTACCATATGACCCAGCATTACTTCTTCTGGGTATCTAGCTAAAAAAAATTTAAAAATATTTATTTGTAAAGTTTTATGTATCTTTATGTTTATTTCAGCATTATTCACAGTGGCCAAGACAGGGAAACAACCAGTATCTTTCAATGGATGATTGCATAAAGAATAGGTGGTACATATATACAATGGAATACTACTTAGTCATAAGGAAAGATGAAATACTACCATCTGCAACAACATGGGTGGGTCTTGAAAGTACCATGCTAAGCCAAATGAGTCAGTTGGAAAAGGACAAGAATCACATGATTCCACTCATATATGAGATATAAAACAGAAAGCAATGAATGAACAAACAAAGCAAACAAACCAGAAACTCATTGACACGGATGACGGAATGGTAGTTACCAGAGGCGAAGGGGCCTGTGGAAAGTTGGAGAGGGTAAATGGAGTTTAATCTATGGTGAAGGAAGGAAACTAAACTGAGCAATGAGCACACAATGCAATTTACATATCATGTATTATAATATGACACTTGAAACTTATATGATCTTATTAACCAGTTACCCCAATATATTTAATTAAAAAATAACCCAACTGTATGCATGAAACTTATTACAAATATAAGGATCTAGGTAGATTTATTAATGCACATGTTAATAAAATAACAAAAAAATATGAATGATATATTATTATCTGATAAAGTAGACTTGAAAGCAAAGAAAAGGTACCAGAGCTATAGAGGAACATTACTTAATCATCCACCAAGACATAATAATCTTGAATTTGTGCACTAAACAACAAACCTTAAACTATGTGAAACAAAAATGGATAGAGTTGAAAAGAGAAGGATAAAAATGCACAATTACACTTGAAACTTTAGCACTCCCCTCTCAGGAAGTGATAGGACTACCAAACAGAAAATCAGCAAGGATATAGAAAATATGAATAACATAATCAACTACTGGGAACTAAGTGATGTATATCAAACCTTCTCTCAATATCAAGAAAATACAATATTTTTCAAATGTTCATGGAGCATTTATCAAGATGTTCCATATTCTGGGCTACGTAACAAATCTCAACAAATGTAAAAAGAATTTAAATCATACAGAGTATGGTCTCTGATCAAGATGGAATCAAACTAGCAATCAATAAGAAAAGACAATAAGAAAATCTCTAAAAACAAACAAGATCAAATAGACAATCTGAATAGTACTATAACCATCAAATAAATTGAATTCATATTTAAAAGCTCTCACAAAAGAAATCTTTATTTCTGATAGCTTCACTGGACAAGTCTAACAAATATCTTTAAAATATAACACAAATTTATACAATGTTTTCCAGAAAATAGAAGAGAAAACATTTCTCAACTCTGCCCAAGGCCAGTATTGCTCTGATACCAAAACCAAACAAGGACAGTAAAAGCAAGCAAGCAAACAAAAACTACAGACAAATATCTCTCATAAACTTAGATGCAAAAGTTCTCACTGAAATTTTATTAAACTGAATTGAATATTACATACAAGTAATTTAAACCATAGCCAAGTGGGATTTATTGTAGATATGAGAGGCTGGTTCAACGTTTGAAAATCAAACAATGTATTCTACCATATTAACAAGTTAAAGAAGAAAAAATCATATAATCATATCAATGAAGAGAAAGCATTTGACAAAAATCGAATACTCATTCATGATAAAAAAAAATTAGCAAGTTAAGAGCAGAGATTAATAACTCTACAAACCAAACAGAAATAAACAACAAAAACTCCCACAATAAACATCATACTTGATGGTGAAAGACTGAATGATTCCCCTTAACATCAAAAACAAGGCAAGGTTGTCTGCTATCACCATTCCTATTCAACATAGTTCTGGAATTTGTGGTCATTGCAATTAGGCACAGAAAAAAAATAAAAAACAAAATTTAAAAAAGAAGGAATAAAATTATTTCCATTTGCAGATGACAAAATCATGTAGAAAATCCCAAGAACTCTACAAAGAAGCTCCCTGAATTATTAAGTGAATTAAACGAGATCACAGGTTACAAGATAAATACAAAAAATCAATCAGGTATCTCTATGCTAACAATGAAAATGTAGAAACCAAAATTAAGAACACAGTATCATTTACAGTTGCTTCAAAAAAATGAAATACTTAGGTATACACTAATAAAACATGCACAGGATCTGTTTTCTGAAAATGATGAGATGGTGATAAAATAAACCAAATAAGACCTAAATAAATGGAGATATATAACCGTGTTCAGTTGATTGGACCATTCAACATAGTAAAGATGTTTGTTCTCATCAAAGCGATCTACAGGTTTAACACAATTTTTCTATCAAATCCCAGCAAAGTTTTTTTCTAAGCTATAGATAAGCTTATTCTAAAATGTGTATGGAAAGGGTACAAGACCCAAGATAGTTAAAAACAACAATCTTGACAAAAAATATAGTGGGAGCAATCACTGCACTGATATTAAGGCTTCATATATAGCTACAACAATCAAAATAGTATTGCACTGGCAGAATAGACACATAGACCAATGAAGAAGAATAGAGTACCTAAAAATTGACCACTGAAATATATCTAACTGATTTTGATAAATGTGCAAAGCAATTAGATTCAAGAAGGATGAACTTTTTAACAAGTAGTGCTAGAGCAACTGGACAGCCATAGATCAAGAACCCCAAACTTTACACCTTATACAAAAATTAACTCCAGATGGACTGTAGGTATAAATGTAAAATGTTAAGCTTACAAAATTTTAGAAAAAAAAGTAAGAGAAAATCTTTAAGGTCTAAGACTTGATAAAAAGTTTTTAGATATAACTTTAAAACTACAATCCATAAAAAGAAAAATCAATAAATTAGACCTTAACAAAATTAAAAATATTGCTATATGAAAGCTCATGTGAAGAGAATGAATGGCAAGCTACAGCATGGGAGAACCACATCTCTGACAAAAGACTAGTATCTAGAATATATAAAACTCTTAAAACTCAACAGTAAAATAAATGGACTTATTAACTATATTTACTTTTATATTGACTATATGTAAACTATTTATCGACTATAAATTTCACTGTGAAGATGTAAAGATGGTAAATAAGTATATGAAAAGATGTTTATCACTATTAGCCATTAGATAAATTAACTTAAAACTGCAATGGGCTAGGTCTATGCACCTATCAAATGGCTACAGTATAAAACAATTGCAAATCCAAATGCTGGTGAGGATACAGAGAAACTGGATTAGTCAATCATTGCTGGTGAGAATGTAAAATAGTATATTTACTTTGAAAAACACAGTTTCCTAAAAAACTAAATGTGGACGATCTATAAGACCCAAAAATTATACTCCTTGGCTTTAATCCCAGAAAAATGAAGACTTTATGTTAACACAAAAACTTTATATAAATGTTGTTAGTAGCTTTATTTGTAGTTATCAAAACTGCAGTCAGCTCAGATATCCTTCAGTAGGTGAATGGTTAAACAAATATGGCATACACACAATGGAATAAGACTCAGTAGTAAAAACATATACACTATTGATCCATGAAACAGTTTGAATTACTCTTCAGGGAATGATGCTGAGCAAAAAGAAGACTCAGAAAACACACACACACACACAGCAAAAAACACCCAAATTTATGTGATTTCATCTATATAACATTTCCTAAATAATAAATTTTAGAAATGAAGGACAGATTAGTGGTTATCCAGAGTTAGAGACAGAGAGGTGGGGGTGGGAGAGAAATGGTGTGGTGTAAAAGGACAACACGAGTGTCCTTATCATTTGGGAACCGTCTTGACAAGTTCAGCGTCTTGACTATGGTGGTAGCTACATGAACCTACACAAGTGATAAAATTGTATGGAATTTATACACATATATATGAATATAAATAAAACTAGGGAAATCTGAATAAGGTTGGTGGATTATATTCATATCTATATCGAAGTTATCATATTATACTACAGTTTTGTAAAATGTTATCAGTGGGGAAAATTAGGAAACATGTACAAACGATCTCTTTGAATTATATCTTACTAGTGTATATTGTGAATTTTCAATTATTTCTCCAAAACTTGAATTATTTCTTCAAAATTTCAATTAACATGATTCTGACACATTAAGTTCTTGCTGATAAATTTTTCCCACCACGTGTAAAGAAAAAAAGGTTGTGGATTGTAGAAACTCCCCAAGATTGTTGACTTTGGCAGTCTCCTCCATCGTCAGTAGTAAGAGCTCACACAAATGCCCAGGATCAATCTTTGCCTTGGCAGGTATTATGACAGCTTTAAGGGGATGTCTGTAACAATTAAATTTAAGTTCCTTTCAGTAAACAGGCTCAGATCAATCTGGAAGAGACATCTAATGAGACCAGGAAGAACCAGATATGTGCTCCTTCCCTGAAAATTGGGAAAATCTTCTCCTCCCACTC
>NW_006442484.1:17358790-17362795 GCF_000325575.1 Pteropus alecto
TCCTATACTCAGATCTTTGCCAGAATGAGAGGGAACTTGAGAGAAAAGTTTCATTCAGTTTTACAAAGAAAGGTATATATTTGCATAGCTGACTCATAGTTGATATGTTGCCACCTCACTAAAATAATTTCATTGTACTAAATGTATTTGAATATGAGGCTACAAGAATGATGAGGAAGCTGATAATCTTAATAGGTCAGTTTTCCCTAAGTATCTGCTTCAGAGCATCCTAGGTAAGCTGCTCTATCCCTTTAGAATGACCATGTCCTTGAATACAAGGAGACAAATGGTTAGAGAGGAGACAAATGGTTAAAGTCCAGAAAATTTCCTGACCACAAATTACTCAAGTTCAATTGAGGTAAATGCAGCCCCTTAGTCATAAATTAGACTGACAATCTGTGTTTTGCAAATAACTGGTGCGGAACTACCAGCAGCAGAGCTGTGTCTGGATAAGCAAAGTTGAATTTTGAGCTGTCTTGGGATATCTAACCTAAATACAAGGGGCACTTTCTGGATCTGTGTAACATAATTTTTCACTGAGATTTCTTTTTCACTGGCTCAAGGGATCACTGGCTTTATCAACTTCTGCTGAATAATGTAATAAGAGCTTTACTTTTTTTCAGTATTTTAATATAAACCTGAATTTTCAGCTAGTAGGAGTACTGATAGTCCAGTGGTTCTTAATCTTTCTTCTTTTGTTATTTTCCTCTTTGACCTCATATATTAAGCTATTTATTTCTCCATTTATAATTTTTAGGGCCACACAGTGCTGAGTATGCAGTAAGAGTATTGAATAACATTTGTCCAATTCCATTAGGCTTTTAAAAGTCACTGAGCCTAGTTTTTGGAGCTTCATTACCACGTTCTTTAGGATTCTTTGTATCATGGAAATCAGTATTAGAATCACTGTTGCACTATATGCTTTCTTTCCTAATAATTCCCGAGTTATTCTCATGTTAGCATGGTTAAAGAAACATAATAGACACATTCTACTGTTGTAGGATTTCTCCGTAGAAGACATACTTTAGGAACAGACATTCACTTATGCATGGCTTGAGCTTCTCAGGGAGTTTTTTCCCAGTCATCTCTGCTTTATCCAGAGTGAGACATGGGCCCAGAATAGATTCCTATACACTAACATTGTACTTTTAGTTGTCTGGTCTGTAGGAGGTCAACAGAGGTCTTCTTGGAGCTTTACAGTGGCTCATGACTCAGATACCTGCATTTACTATTGCTCTTCTAAACCTTTAGACAAATGCATCTGCTGTTGCAACATATGAGAAATGGCTGGAACAATTAAATTTAATTTCTTTTTAAAATTCCAACCATGTATAAAGCATGATAAAGCATTGCAGAGGATTTAACGATGAGACAGGTAGATTCTCTTCTCTCTGATTTCCTACAGTCAAATAATATATCATCTTTAAGTCATATATTTTAGTGTACATAATTTCATATTTATTTTGTCTTTTGATCTTCAAACTGACTCTATGGGATTATCAGTGAAGTACTAATGTTCCTATTTATAGATAAGAAAATTGAGACCAGAGAGCTATGACTTGCCTAAAATTATAGACTAGCAAGAGGACAATGCTTAGTCCTGAAGCTGTGCTCTCCTGACAACTACTCAGCCCATTGCTCTTTCTCCAAAGCCATTCTCTCTTAACACTGTCCAATCCTGTCTGTAATTTTTAATTAAGGGTATTATAGTATTTTTCGTTTTGTTTTAGTATATTATGTTTTATCAAGTAATACATGCTTGATGTTAACAGTATCTGAAAATTCTGATGCCAAGAATTTTAACATTGAAGCATTTTAGTTGCTAGAAAAATCTGTGCCTAATGCGTTATGCTTGTTTTATCTCAAAGAGCGTTAGTAGATTTGTTCCCCGCTGCTATCAATGTTTCTCATAATTAATTGAATACTGGTAACCTGCTAGAGTAATAAGCATTTGATTGAATCATCAAAAAGGATGAAATATTTATTATTTTTTGTGGGGAAGTATGTTCTTGATCTTTTTTTCCTAGTATAGTCTCATTACCTTTCAAAAACATTTATCAGTTATCTTACAGAAATGTATTCTTACTGCCACGTTTCCATGACAAAAAAAACAATACTCTGCATTAGAACAAGTTAAATTGCACTAAGATACTTTAATGAAGTTGCACTGTTAAACAATTATCATTAAATGAGTCAGTGTGGTATTTTAAGGGATTGGATAAAGTGAGAAATGTAATAAACGCAGGTAATTGAAAATAGACTGGAGATCCAAAGATTTCCCTCTGTATTTAATAGATTTCCTCTGTATTTAGTAAAATTTCTTACAAAATTAAAATAGCTCGTTGTTTAAAAAGTTGTTATCCTCACACATAAAGACAAAAATAGATACCAAACCGTGGTTAATTCTGAACAAAGTTCAAAACATGAGCAGAAGAAGGATGAATGTAATTGGTTAAAATGTAGAACAAAAGGTACAATGACTAAAGGAGACCTGAGACAGATTAGTGAGTCAATTAATGACTTTAAGTAGTGATAACTAAGAAGTTGCTCTTCTGAAGTAGGAAAATTGTGAGGGGAATATGGATAGAAGAACAGAAAATAAAGAGAGAAGGCATGAAGAGTAGAGAAATGAATAAAATAGAATGAGGAGATTAAAAGAGAAGGTAAAACAAATTTAGAACACTTCATCTTGACATTGTCAAGTCTCTGAAAGGAACAGGCCATTGATACATGACTGCACATATTTAGATGAAAAGTAAAAGGTAAGGTCAAATTGACAGTAAAGATTAAGACATTTTGCATGTAGGTTAAACATCTGTATCATTTAACTTTTCACTTCGGTAACAGACTTTGGGAGTAGTTTTACATTCTCTCCTGTTTTTGTTTATGCAGGAACAGTTTCTTTAAAGAATGGAGAGTCTATAGCAGTTATCAATAAGCTAACTACATTTCATTGATGAAATGGAACTTTCATAGCTCTCCAGAGATAATGCTATGCTTTTTGATGCTATTTTCAAAGTATGTTTTTTTTATATTTGTTAGTTGCAAATGGATGATGTTGTTTTCTAAAAGGCAAGATAAATTCAGCATAACTGCTTTCCTTTACTGAAAATATTTTTAATTGATGAATGTGTTTGAACCGTTATTTTGAGATAAGTTGCTTAAAGATTTAAATCTCAAAATTACTAAATAAGGAAAATTAACCACAAAAGTTCTTCCTTTCCTCAACAAGTGAAGAAAACAAAGTGTCATTTTTTTCTTCAGTGACACTGGGCCCCTTTGCCTGGGTAACTTTTACATGTGAATCACAAACCTGATACAACCAAATTCACAGGGAGATGAACTCTGACCATATTTAATTCATTGTTGAATTGAAACTTAGTGGTCGCTTTCTGCTTTGTAGCAGATTGAAAATCCATATTGGGACATGTCAGCTCATTATGCTGACACATTACTTTCCAAGGACCTTTTTATTGCATTGAACAATGCCCTGTTTTCACTAGCTAATAAAATACTCTGCTCTTTTACAATTGTTTTAACTTTGATACTTGTTTTGACCTTTCTCCTTTTCTTCTCTTATTTATCTTCATACTTTCTCTTTTAAACCTCTCAGCTCTTTTCAAGTCATCACAGGCATCACATGCTACTTCTTTTAAAATGCCATGAACTTATGGTATTTTTTGTTGGACTTTGGGTTTTATCCTTATTCTATAAAAGATCTCTTTTTTCTTAAAGTAGTACCTTATTTTATCTTATTTTTTATTTTTAAATTTATTTATTTATTTAATTTATATTTTATGATGACATTGGTCAACAAAATCTGATAAGTTTAAAACAGTTAGTACCATATTTTAAAAAATAAATCCTAGTTCATGTTAAATTTTGACTTGTGAATATTTTTAATATACTCTATACAGAATTGTGACAAATTTAGAAACTTAATTTGCTCATTAAGAATGACATGAATAAAATCTCTTTCTCTTTTGTATTTTATTTTTATTAATT
>NW_006442484.1:17363047-17395950 GCF_000325575.1 Pteropus alecto
ATGTATTTTGTCTTTTGACTTCTGGTAGCTCGGTGTTTCCATTGCTTCCTTGACCTTGTGCTTCTGTTTTCTTTATTTTGGTTAGCGTTTGTGGATTTTCCCTCTGGTTCTTCTTGTTTTACGTTATATACTTCGGTTCTGAATTTTTGGTGTGTGGTTACCATTACAAATATGTAAAGAATATATATATATACACATATATGTGTATATATATGTGTGTGTGTGTGTGTGTGTGTGTGTGTATATATATATATATATACACACACACACACACACACACCACATCTTTATCCAATCATCTGTCAAAGGGAACTTTAGTTGTTTCCATGTCTTGGCCACCATGAATAATGCTGCAATAAACATCGCATTGGGGTGCATATATCTTCGCAGATAAATATTTTCAAATGTTTTTGGTAAATACTCAGAAGAGGAATTGCTGGGTCATATGGTAATTTTATTCTTAATTTTTTGAGCAAATTCCATGCTGTTTTCCAGAGTAAATGTACCAATTTACATTCCCACCAGCAGTGTAAAAGGGTTCCTTTTTCTCTGCATCCTCTCCAACACATGTTATTACTTGTCCTGTTGATGGTAGCCATTCTTACAGGTGTGAAGTGGTATCTCATTGTGGTTTTGATTTGCATTTCTTTAATAACTAGTGAAGTTGAGAATCTTTTCATACGTGTGTTGGCCATTTGTATGTCTTCTTGGGAGAAGTGTCTGTTCAAGTCCTCTTTTGTGCTTTATTTAACAAGAGAAAATTCTAAATATTGTTGCATTATATTGTACATTAACAACATGAATAATGTAATTTTATCTTTTAGGTCCAGTTTATTATTAAGCAGTTTATAATCTTTTATAAATAATATTTTAACCATATTATGGAGACATAGCTTAAAATTAAAATTTTCTTTTTAATTGGTCCACTAATTTCCCCTAGAAAGTGGATAATTATTTGCTTTTATTGTTTTAAAGTGACCTCCTTACCTTCTTTCTTAGCACTTTCTATGATGAATTTGATTTTATACATCAATCATTTTCCTCTTTTCAGGTATTATTTTACTCCTTACCTCATTTTTTAAAAAAATGCAGATGCATTGATTAGATTTTTATAGCAATAGGAAATTGAGTTCTATTTGCCAAAACAGTTAGTTAGAACAATAATAAATAATAAAGGAGTCAAATAAACAAGTTCTTTCTAGATCATTTTCTCTCTCAGTATCATTTTTTATCATGATTAACAATTTATTTTTCCCTTTGATATAGAGCAATGTAAACCACCTGTTGTCTGTGGGAAGGGTTCCATATAAAACTGTTTTGATCTTTTAGTGTGTTTGTATTTGTATACTATCGCTATTTATTCTCTGGTATTTGTATGTGACAGCTCAGACAAAGTCTTCACCATAGATCTTGGACTATTTATCTTTCAAATCATTTTTAATTCAAAATGCTTTTTAACAACTCATAGGCTCTATTTCAAAGCATCAAATCTTTTTTCTATCATGTCAATATTTATAACATGTACAACAACAGCTAGTTTTGTATATGCCGTTGACTAGTAAAATAGGCACCTCTTTTTTGATCTTCAATTTACAAATAAGTTCCTCTCCTCTCCTTGACAAAAATCTTTCTGTATAACTAAAAGGTTGCAATTTTATTACTCAGCTATTTCTTTTAAGGAGGCATGCAATTTAGTACATCAGATAATCTTGTTATTTTTCTCATGGGGTAAAGGCAGCACAGAAAACTTTGAAACATTCTGTAAATTATAAATCTGTGGTAATATTACCTTTCACTCTTTTGTAAGCATAATTAGAAGGGCAAACAATATCCCCATGAATACCATTTTTTGATTAATTTGAATTCCTCACTTAGTATTACACCCCAAATTTAAATGAGAAAAAACTTGTCCAAATCCTGCAACTATGTAGCTTATATATATACTAGTGCCTATGTGAGCTGTTCTTCTCTCCATGAAATAAGGGCAAAGTCTGTAACAGAAAATGCTAGTTGCTTACCCATGTCAAATTTCTTCTTACTTATCTTGATTTTATTCAAGAAAGCAATTTGCTCAACTTGAATGCATTTCTCATCTCCTTGTAGTTTTGTGGGTCTGTGTTCCTAGCTCAGTCAATTAAATGAAAGTAAATATAATGTGTAGGGCTTTAGGAAAAGCATTAAAATGAAGCCGATTAAGCTCCTTTGTGCTTCTCGGAGCTCATACACGATGACTGGAATCCTAGCAGCTATATTGGACCATGAAGTCATCTCGAGGATTAATAAATCTGCAATAACAATGCAGCCACAGTACCTAACTCAGCTGTTAATGCCAAGACTATTTTAATGTGAGAGATAAATATTTGAATGATGTTTATTATAACTGATAGAAAATTTTAATTTTCAGATTTTAACTAATAGGAACTCAAAAGAAAAGGAAAGTGTAATTAAGTTCGTTGACTTCATTTTCATTTGAGTTAATTTCTAACATGATTTTATAATTAGTGTTGTTTTTAATTTATATATACAACTTCTCATATTCACATATAAATACCAAAATACAAATGTTTTGTAATTATCAACTCAATTTTTTAACCTCAATAAGATTATGCATTTTGATTCTTATAGAAATTTTTTTATAGACAAAAATGATAATAGCTAACATTTGTATAGGACCCACATTTTATATGGCAGACAAAGAGATAATAGTTAATAGCTAAAGATAATAGCTTAAAGTTAACCTTTTTAAATGATACATTATATTAGCTATTGCTTAGCAGAGATTTGTTAGCTGGAGTCAAACAGACCTGGGTTCAATTTCCTTCTGTGCTACTTATTACCTGCGTGGCCTTGAACAAGTTACTTTAGTTCTTTAAGCATCAATTTTAAAATGAGGCTAATAACATTTATCTCTTTAGATTACTATAATATTAAATAAAATAATGTTTAGAAGGTATTTAGAAAAATATCTATATAATATTCTAAATAAGAATTATAATATTCTTTCAATAAGTTATGATTATTATGATTATTACTATGATCTGTCAAATGTACACATATTCTATTCCTTTGATTATACTCCCACTTTCTATCTCTGCTTGAAATGTCTAATTTCTCCAGCAGATGGTAATTTTGACTGTCACATGAAAAGCAGTCATTTCTTATACATTTGATTATCTACTATTTCTGTTTACCTCTTGTATTATTATTTAAACATTTTATTATTATTTAAACATTTATTATTACTATTTCTGTTTACCTCTTGTATTATTATTTAAACATTCATTATCTATCTTCTATCTCTATTTTTAGCTTCTTGGGGAGAACCACTGAATATCATGCTTTTTTATAGCTCTCCTAGCAGTGGACCAGTGCTATCCACAAAATGAACTCCCAAATACCTTCGTGCATAAATAAATGGACTACTGGTACTTTTGACATTATTTTCTTAGCTTAAATCCTGAGCATTAGCCTTTTTGTTTTTGCTTTAATAAACTTATTGAAGTTCCTTTATACCTAAAAACTGAAGTTAAACTTTTCTTTACCCACAAGACTTCCTATTATAGTGTGTTTCTATTGTTTTATTCATAATTTACCTGCAAACATGTCTAACTTTCTCTGTTTCATTTTCTACCTCACAATTCTCCTGTTCAGGTGAATTAAGGCTTAGAGGTCCTCTGAAAGTGTTCCATGAACCAATGTTTATCTGTGAAATCTTTGATACTTAGAGGTCTATGATAAGACGATTAGCGAAATTAAGATAAAGCATTTAAAAACTTTTATAACAGTTTGACATTGGCTAGATATCCAAATTATGATCTTCCTATTTGTCTCATTAAAAGGAGTGTATGTTAGTTTGAGTATTGCATAACGAGTTACATTGGTATAAACTATAAATAAGTCATTGGCAATTGAACAACATATAGGTCCACCATGGACTGAGAATGAAACATATGCAGATACACATGCAGGAAAAAATAAAAAAGTCCTTCACAACAGATAGTTTGAGATGCACTGTATTAATGGACCCAGAAATATGTAATATTTAACAAACTTAGGTTTTGCTGAAATTAAGCATGAGTAGGTGTCTATGACTTTAGAAATACACAGCTTTTCTTTGGCTAAAGACTTAAAAAATAGCCTAATTATTCTTCACCACCCCTTCTCTAAATTAACTTTATTGAACGGTGAGTTATTTTCAGGTTTTCAAGTCTAGATTTTCAAGAAATTTTTGTTCATTAGTATTGACTCTCGTTAACATCATGATATAGAGTAATGGGAATCCTTGAGTTATAAACTCTAAGTTGAAGAAAGACACAATTGCCCCTGTACCTTTAATCTTTCAGAGCTTGCCTGGTGCCCATTGCCATTCTCAGCTCTAATGTTTTTTCTCCTCCTGAATACCAGAGAGATCATGGAAGCTAACTTTAAATTAACATTAACCAGTTATAGTTCTGAGTCATCGGTTGCTCATGTTCTTTCAGAACCCTTATACTTCCAACAATATAGCCAGCGCTGTTTAGCAGAGCTTCATCATAAACTAGATTCCTTTAATTATTTAATGTTAACATGTTTTTAGACCCCCCTTTCATCTTCTAATATAACTAAGTAAATTCTTATTAAATCTAAATAGGAATAGTTTAAGAAATAAATAAAATTAAATCCAAATAGAGACGGTTGTTCAAGAATATATTGAGAACCTACCGTATGCCTAATATGGTACTAGCCACCACTTAGGATATTAAAACTGTTGTCTCTTTGATCACTTACTTTTAGATTCATGTTCTCGTTAAAAGGCTAAATAGGAAATGTGTACTAAATATCTACTTACAAGGCACAATGTTAAATGGTATAGAAAATATAGCAAAAACATATATCTCTTTAAGGAAAGAATACTGTAGGATACTTGTGGGACAAAAGAGAGCAAATAATATCTATGCTGACAACTCTATATCCGGACTCTAATGTTTCAGATAAATGAATCTTTGCTTTTTAATTCTTTGGATATTAAAAATTCATTTTTACTGATATAATAATTTACTTTTAATGCAGGAAAATCTATTACTCTAAATTTCAATTTACTACTTGCATAACTTTAGGCAACTTTAAGCACTCTGAGTTTATGGAGAGGAGCATAGAGCTTGTATATGCTTATAAAGAAGCCTAATTATATCATAATTATTAATTAACTGAAAATTATTAATTATTTTTTCCTAAAAAATTATTCCTTAACTGGCATGACTAAAAAAATAGATATCACCTGGGCAGGACTGGTTCTCTTAGTTCTCACAATGTGCTGGTCCCAGCATTTACACTGATTCAGCAGCTTTCTTTTTATTGCCATACTTGTTTTTCCAGATATATGTTCCCGAAACTTAGCCTCTGATGATCAGTGATGCTCTATATTTAAATTGAGGCCTCCATGTCTGTGTTATTTCTGTGGAGTGCTGTTGAGTGCTGCAGTCACAGGAAATGTTTTTAAGCATTGTTGGGGGAAAAAAAATCTAAACCAAACCAACAAAGAACCCTAAAGTTCTTAGCTGCTGAGGTGAAATTAGCTCTCTCATTTGTTCTGTGCCAAGGATCTTTTAGTGTTATTATGCTGAATCTATTGTCCCACTTCACCCCAGAAAAGATATTTCTTTTGGACACTAATGTTACTTCTCAACACCAATGTAGTATGGTTTTAAATCCCTTAGGATTTTGTAAAAAGCAGTTTGTTAAAATATCAATAATCCCCAATATTGAAGAAATTATGTGAAAAATAAGCACTCTCACCGACATCTGGGTGCTCTCAAAATATCTGACAATAATGAAAGATGGAACTGTCTATAAAAAAAAAAAAGTAGCAGAACTTCTGAAGATAAATTACCACCTCCCAGACTATAAGACGCAAAGTAAACGTTTTTGGACTTCAAGAGTTACTTTCAGAGTTTCCTGTAGTTTCTTTTTCTGAAAGTAGAAATAAACAAAAGACTTACATACTATGTAGCAGTTGGAAAGCACATACACATGTAAAGGAAAATCACCAGGATTCCACCTAGAAGCAATTATAGGAGTTGCCAGATAAAGATATAATTAAATAATTTAAAGATATGATCCTTTATTAAAAATTTTTTTCTTTCTTTCGAAACTTAAGTGCAAAGAAGACTTTGTTGTGCAACACACACCACTCATCTTCAGAAATACATATCAACCCAGAGAGCTCTCGTCTTGACCCTGCTCTGGGCTTTCGTAGTTCAGTGGCTATCTCACTTCTTAAAGGAGTCCCAGAGGCCTTCTGCTATTTATGCCCCTGTGTAACACCTTCTATTATGTGCTGTGGGACCTATTGACTCACTTCTGATGAATAAAATTCAGGAAAAGTGAAGAGATGTCACTCCTGACATCTTGGCAACATGAAGGTAGAGCCTTGTTCAGAACGAGGCCAGCACAAAGAAAGTAGAACAGACAGGAGAATAATATTAAAAATATTGTTTGAAACCAAATCGAGCCCCTTATTTTTGGTTTAAGACTTGTTCTTTGGTAAAGTTTTCTATCATCTGCAACCAGTAGTCTTAAATGATATATTAATGTCAAGTTTTAAACCTATAAATCAAACACGACACCCCCAAATGTTATTTTAATCAATGAGCAAGTTTCATTCCATGACTATAACAGAGACAACATATGTTTGAATCTCCAACTGGTTAAACTATTATTTGTTTTAGAAAAATAAAATTCAAAAACATGAAATATTACCAATTCAATGTTTACATACAATTTAAGATGAAGTTTCTTTAAACCATGATTTTATACAGTACATTTTTCAAAATAGTCTCCCCCAAAGTAAGTTAAATAGTTGCAACTTAGTAACATTATATAATATGGTCACTTAAAACTATTATTGGGTTAGGATTTTATTCCTTTTTGAGTGTTCAGAGGAAAATTATAAAACGATATTGGCACCTCTTTATCCATTTTGAAGTCAAGCAGTCACAGTAACTTTTTCTGCATTCTAAAATATCATAAGAGATTTAGAAAAGGCTTTTCCTAAGGAAACAAGACATTTATCAAACATGGATTTGAATTGCTTTAGATTGTTTTAATACAACTAAAGTCCTTAGCTCTTATATGTTAATATAATTTAAAAGTGACCATAAAATTTCATTCTCTGGAGAAAACCCTTTAAAAACTAGTGATTTTTCAAATTAATATGAATAATACATGAAATGTAGATGGAGAGTTTTCTAGGCTCACTCTATTGCATCATTGTTAAGATATGGCAAATAACTGCCAAAAAAAGACATTCAAAAATAAAATAGGATAGCATCTATTATGAATTCATATTATTCCTGCACATCAATGTTTTCTACTAACTTCTACAGTATATGGCTACTGAAAAATCATTAAAAATTTTGATTTTAAAATACATCCCATGCTTTAAAAAAGTGAGCAAAGCTCTTAGCTATTCAACCTGATTAACAATAGGATGCTTATTAGTTACATGTGGAATTCTCACTTATAACTTGCCAAGCCTAATAGTTAAAATAATTACCATAAAAATGCTTTAAATCATAAACTATTTTAAGGAGAATCTTTCTCTGATATCTTAGCAGACATATTGGACATCTCATTGTCTTTATCAATATTTATTGTAATATACAAAATTCAGATGACATTGATTCTAAGTTTTTAAATGTTTTGGTAATGATAACTTACTATTGTGGAGTTAACATTAATAATATCTGGACCAAACTCATGGAGTTTCAAATTTTTTATCTTCAAAAATATGCATAATCTTCACAATAGCAGTTTGATATAGATGACATCCTGAGGTGTCTTAGAAATGGTTGGTGAAAAGATTAGACTTCTAGTCAAACCAGATAATAATTCTGGCTATGTTTGATGATTATAAAAGGGCAATCCTGTGATGTGTAAAAATACTAGGGATATTTGGGTTTTCTGGATTACATTTTAGGCATAAATGTACAGGTTAGTTAGGCATTCTCCTGAACAAAGGTACTCCAAGGGCCATGAATCACAGAAGATACACATCTACCTACCTATGCATACATTGGTAGTACTAGTTCTGAAAGGAAAGTTAAACTATATACATATATTTGCACTTGTTTATGTATACAAATACACACACACACATACACATATCCTTTGATTAATAGACCTAGAAAAACTTCAGGTCACACTTTTTTAACAAAAATTATTTTTTAAATGTTAAAAATTGTGTTGTTTCTAGTTGTTAGCTTACAAATCTACTTCTCAGAGATAACATTTCCAAGAGATAACATTTCCTTCATATAAACCCGAAGGGTTTCACTAGGCAATTTTCCTAAACTTTCAGTTTTCAGATAATCCCAATGCCACTTATCTTCTTCCAGATAACAAAAAAAGGGGAGAAAAGAACCTTTCTAAACCGTTGATAACAACGCCACCAATGAAGTTAAAACTTATACTTAATGGAGAAACACAAGAGGTATCTCCATGTAGTCAGGCACGAGATAAAAATGTTCAATATTTTCACTACTGTTTAAAACTATGTTAGAGCAGATTTTCTCAACTTTGTACTGTTAACATTTTGGGCTGAATAATTTCTTGGTGCAGGGGATTTTCTGTACATTTTAGAATATTTAATAGTATCCCTGGCCTCTACGCATGAGATGCCAGTAGCACTAACCCACCCCTAATCCCAGAAGTGACAACCAAAAATATCTCCAGACATTCCCAAATATTCCTTGGGATATAAAAATCACACTCAATTGAGAACTACTGTATTAGTATTATCAAATAATAAATAATATTAAACTGTTAACAATATAAGATTTGAAAAAAAATACGATAAACTATATTTATTTACAGATGGTATGATAATATATCTGGAAATTATAAGAACATTTGTGATAAAGAAATCAATGTTAGGCAAATATTAAAATTCATATAAAACAATCTTTAATATTGTTTCTATACTCTATATTTTACCCTTTTGTTTTGTCTAGAGTTTTGTTAATTTTTATAGAAATATGTAAAATATTGCGAAAGCCATTGACAATGGCTGGAATGGATCATTAACAATCTAGCTCAATTTTTTCCTGCATATACATTACATAGCCTTTTCTGTGACTCAGGTGATGTTTAGCTATTGAAAGTCAGTGTTACACTAATGTAGTCTCCTGGGTGACTTTAGAAATAAAAAGACAAGGGAGCATATTTAGCTTACTTTGTGAATTTGGGAATTCTTTGATATCTATTTTTAAAATATGATAATAGTAATATGAATCTCTAAAAATTAACTAATAGTTTCAGCAGTACTTAATTATTTTTTTAATTTTTATTTTTCAATTAGAGTTGACTTTCAATATTACTTTGTATTAGTTTAAGATATGCAGTATAGTGGTTAGACATTTGTATAATTTATGTGTAATACCCCTGATTAGTCTAGTATTCACCTGGCACTTTACATAATTATTATAATATTATTGACTAATTTCCCTATATTGTACTTTACATACCTATAATTACTTTGTAGCTATCAATTTGTACTTCTTAATCCCTTCACCCTTTTTATGCAGCCTCTCAATACCCTTTCCCATCTGGCATTCATGTTTATTCTCTGTATCTGCTTTAATTTTGTTCATTTGTTTATTTAGCTCTTTATATTCCACATATAAATGAAATCATATACTATTTGTCTTTTTCTGTCTGACTTATTTCCTTAGTATAATATCTTCCAGGTCCATCCATGTTGTTGCGAATGGTAAGATTTCATTTTTTTATGGCTAATATTTCATTGTATGTATGTACCATAACTTCTTTATCCAATCATCTATTGATGGGCATTAAGTTGCTTCTATATCTTGACTATTATAAATAGTGTTCAGCAAAAATTTAGATGACATTTTTGATAATTCTTTGAGTTTCCAAAAAGGTCACCAAAATGATAGAATAGAATTATCAGAATAATAATAATAGTATTATTAGCTATGTTAAAGTTTTTATTTGTCTGGCTATACTTTGACTCATCTTAAAGAGAAAAACAGTAACTTGGAGCTGTTCCATCTAGAAATATATTTGAAATTTCAGGAAGTGTGTGTTTAGCTATCTCAGTTACAATGAGTCTCTCTCTCTCTCTCACCTTTAGACTATACGTTTACCAATATATACTAATTGACTAATAGTTATTTAAACAAGAACTGTTGTCACACACACTTGTTTGAGCTCCAGTTAAAGTTGAAAGATAACATATTTCTATACCCTGGATAGGAGGCTAAGAGAGAGAGAGGGAGAGAGAGAGAGAGAGGGCATTGTTTCAAGTTTTTTGATTTCTTAATAAAAACAGAAGAAAGTTAACATTTTAAGAGTTCTTTTCTCTTAAAGCGTATTTTAATCACAGAGACTTGTGAACAAATTAAAGTTATGATTTACTGATAACATAAGGAAATCAAGTGAGATCCTATGAAAAGTTACACTCAAAATATTTATAATGTTTGATATTAGCTCAGGAATCATTCTTCTTTTGTATAATTAAAGCAGAGCAAAATTAGTCAACTCCTAACCATATCTTGCTCATATCTGAAAAGAGAGACACTAACTTGTGTCATCTCATTGACAGTTACTACAGAGCAAACCCAATGTTTAATTCCTGTTGAAAATATGGAACAAATACTTTCAAAATTTTCTTTGTGCAAGTTCATTATAATTATTTCTTGTAATAATAATAAAACCCAATATTGTTTTACTTTTCAAAGTATTTCTCATAAAAAAGTCAGGGTTTCTTCAAAATTTTACATGTTCATTGAAGAATACTGGTAATATTTTTATTATATTTATAACAAAATAAGATGTAAGAACTTACAGTGTGTTTGGCCCTGTCATAGTATATCACATAAATTATCACATTTCATTTTATCCTCAGTACACAGGAGATATATGATTCCTGTGCTTGCTTTACAGATGGCAAAAATAAGGCACAGTTTAGTATCTCACAAGAGTTCATCTAGTAAGTATTAAAGCAATTATTTAAAGTTAAGAAAGTTGCTTTAATTTACACAAGTAGTCAATATGAGTCAATATCCAAGTCTGGTAACTTCCACTGTTTTTATTGGCAGGATGATTTCTTTGTTTTGATAGAATTATTTTTCTAAGACTCTTTTAGGTGATAATGGTAAAGGCACTCTTCAGTTTTAACTAATGAGCTTGCCTTAATGTTACATAATGCTAGGTCACAGAATAATGTACCGGATAGCAGGTGCAAATGCAAATTCACTTGGCAACTTCTAAAGGACATGAAATATTTTGGGGCCTCAGTTTTCACCATTTCAGGGAAATTTTTTTTCCATTTTTGTTGTATAGAACCCGTCACTGAAGATATTTCTTTTGAAAGGCAACTACTGATCAACTTCTTCTTAATATATTAAATGACATCCAAGAACACATTTTACTCTATTAACACAGCCACTTACAAAATAACCAATGGGACATTTGTGAAGAAATTTCTTTTTCAAAGCATGTGCTTAAAGATTTATTACAGGATGTTTTATCTTCACAATTCTAAAAGTAATGCAGACTTGTAGAAAATTAGATAAAAAATGAACTAGAAGAGCAAAAGCTTAAAAAACAAATTATCTCACCCGCAGACAAACCAAAGTTAAAACTTTATTTATGTATGTCTGTAGAATTTTGTGGGCTGTATACTGTTTATTTAATAGTTGCTCTAACGATGTGCATAAACACAATGATTGAACAATTGCTTCCTGGGAAACAAAGAAAGAGTCTCTGTCTTTATCTCAAAATATCTTCTCTAAATATCTTTGTATTGATATGAAGCACTTTCACAATCCTTTATTTATTCACCTATTACTTATTTTTTTGAGCTGTATCTTATATCTTGAGGTAAGTGGGTAAAGGAAAAAAATGAAAAAGACATTGAAATCCCTATGACTGAAAGGCTTATATTCCAGTAGGAAGAGGTAGACAATAACAATAAACATAGTAAATATCGAGAATATTATGAGGAAAAAGGAGAAAATTGAGTAGGATGAGTTAGGTAGACAGAATTCTGAAATGACCTCCCATGGCACTTGTGCCTGTATAATCCCCTCTCCCAGAATATGGAGAAGACCTGTGAATACAATGACATATCACTCCTTTATAAGGCAAAAAATATTTTACAGGTGTAATTAAGGTTCTTAATCAGTCTACTGGGAGTTAATCAAAAGAAGATTATCTTGGGTAGACTGAGGCCTTTAGAAGATAGTGAGGCATCATAAAAAATGTTCTCCTTTTGGCCTAGAAGATGAAGCCAATTACCATGCTGTGAGAGGAGGAAGCCATGTACTAAGAAAATGAGGGCAGTCTCTAGGAGTTGATAGCATCCAGTAGTTGACAGCCAAATAAATATGAGGAGATTAACCCTCCAACCACAAAGAAGTGAATTATACCAATATACATGAGCTTGGAAGAAGATCCTGAGCTGCAGATGAGAAACTTAGCCCTGGCCAGCACATTGTTAACAGCCTTATTATACCCGAACACGGGATTCAGCTAAGTGGTGCCTGGTCTCCAAACTATAGAACTGTGAGATAATAAATGCGTGTTGTTTAAACTGCTATATTTGTGGTAATTTGTTACGCAGTACACAGCAACAGAACACTAATATAGGGGGATTTGGTCAAAGCTGGCCTCTTCGTGAAGGTGACATGTAAGCCAAAAGGTGAAGAAAAGTAAATGAGGAGCCAATTCAAGGTTTTAATCATTTAAGTCAAGTACCGAAGCAACTATCAAATTTGTCTATTATAGAAATTAAGAGATAATAAAAAGAAACAACTCTTTTATAAAAAAAAAAGAAAAGAGGGAACATTTGAGCAGATAGGAACCAATTATTCCCTTCTTAGAAATACAGAGTAGTCATTATTCTCAGAGACAGCATTTCACATTACCAACATTTTGAGAGTAGAGTCTTTTAGAACGATAAAAATCAAGCATATGTAGCAATAAATGCCAGTGGCAGAGGTGTGTGTGAAGGCGGGGATGGGGTAGCAATACCGGATATATTGTTTATTTTTTTATATTGAATATTTAAAGGAAGCATGACCAGGAGAGGAGGTACTTAGCAACAAATCAATCAATCTATTCATTAATCAATAAGTAATTAGAGGCTTTGCTGTATGTGCTGTAAGCATTCATTTGCACAAGCAGGGAACACCATAGATGTGATGACATTGGCTCTTCTAAGAGGTTAAACTCAATTGGAGGCTAACTGGGAAACTCAGACCTCCACCATTTCTTAAGTCTTATATCTGGCCCACCCTACCTTCCCTTCTACCCTTCAGTCTGAGCATCGCCCCCAAATAGGGGTGGGGACACCGAGGTTTCAGACTCCCTCCTGAAACAGAGTAAGAGCAGCAGATCTGGGTGTAGGGTGTCTGCAGACAGGGGAGTCTCTACCACCACTCCACCAGGTCAGGGCTCTTGCTATAAGCTCCCAGAGGCCTGGATTTTCTCCACCAGGTACCTCTGTCCCTTGTGCGTACAGACCCAAGTCTGGGAGTTTCATGGTACAATGTCTTTATTCTACGATTCTTATTGGGTATCTATTGTGTCAGATGCATTTTTGGAACTAAGGATGCAATGGCAAACAAGATAGAACAAACTTGCTGTCAAGGAATTTTCATCCTAAATGGGCAGACAAAAAAAGGATATAATAAAGTCAAATATAATTTTAGATGGTGGTGAGTGTTATGGAAGAAACATAATAGAGAAATATGAGCTGAGAACTAAGGGCTAAAAGGAGCCATGCATAGGAAGATTGGAGGGATCTGAGGCAAGAAAGAGCTTGATTTGCTAAAAAGAAAATAGGACAGCCTGGTTATCTCCCGAATGTGAGCAAGGAGAGAAGAATGACGTGAGGACAGAGATGAGAGGTCTTGAAGATCATGGACAGTAGTTTGGATTTTATTCTAAGTGTGATGGGAAGCCACTGAAGGATTTTAAGCAGGAATTCAATGTGATCTAAGTTTTTAAATAATCATTGGGTTCCTTTGAGGTTTATGGATTATAGTGTACAAGATGGAACCAAGGACATCAGTTAGAAAGCTAAAGGAGCTCTCCAAGAAAAAGATGTCAGTGTTAGGGGTTGGTGATGGTGATCAGAGAATATTTTTTAATTAAATGAGATTGGAGTTGGTAATGGATTGGAATAGTGAATGTCTGGGAGGAAAAGAGGCTTCAAACATGATTCCTAGATGATTGGCTTGAGTACCTGAGTGATGACTGCACCATATGGTGATATGGAAAAACGAGAAGAGGAACAGATTTGGAAGCAGCTGAAATAAGAATTCTATTTTAGACATATTGGTTTTGAAATGGCTATTAAATACGCTCAGGGAGAGGCCAGGACTGTAAATGTAAATTTGAGTGTCGTCAGCATAGACATGGTGGTTATAAAGCCATTAGAGTGGATGATATAACCAGGGAGATATTTAGAGGAAAGGGCTGAGGACAGCAGAGCAGTGAGGTCATCCAAAAAGACTCTACAGATAACAGCCAGAAAAGTAGGGAGAAAGTTAGGAGATTATATTTTAAGAAGCCAGGAGAAGCTTGTATTTGAAAGAAGGACTGTTTGACTGCATCAGACAAATGCTGCTAAGAACCATCTTGCCTATTGGATTTGGCAAGATGGAGGTCATTGGTGACTTTGACAAGAGCAGTTACAAAGGACATAAGCTGATTGGAGCAGGGAGAAGAGAACGGGGCTGCTGAGATGCAGACACTGAGACCTTGCCTGTAAACAACTCTTTCAAAGAAGTTTTGCTGTGAATTGGAAAAGAGATATGAGGTGGTAGTTGGAAGGGGGATTAAGGGAGGCTGATAGGGATCCACCAACAAAGAGAAATCAATACTTAAGCAGAGAGGGTGCTGAATTATTGGAGCAATATTGATAAGAAAGGACAGGACCTAGGGTACAAATAGACAAGCGGGCCTTTGGGTGAGAGCAGGAACTTCGGGTGCTGTATCATAACGGGAGCGGGGAGTGTATCAACAGTCTTAAATATCTTAGTGTCTCCAGCCACTAGCATGGAGTGGAACTGAGAGCAGGCCCTTGAGAAATAGTGACTATGCTTCTAATACCTGCTCAGTCATCACCTCCTGGGGCCACATCTGACTCTCACTTGATGCCTCTTCCAGTTATCATGCACCTAGTGTTTCTCCCAATATGGCACTAAGAAAATATTTGTGGAATAAATATTTGACACATAAAGCAGATCATTTTTTAACACCCTACTCCTCTATAGAATAAAATTATTTTAATGATTCAAATTTCATATTTTCAAATGATTATGAAATGAAATAAATAATAATGTCCAGAAAAAAATGTAGAAGTGAAAATTTTCTTTTACAAAATTACATATGCTAGTAAAATAAATAAATACATACAATTAATATCATGGTACAAAAATGAAAAATGTACAACTATTTATTCAGTCATTTTCACATCTACCTAATTGTTTGAACTTTGATTCGTTCATTACAGGCTGATGCACCTTATGTAAATGATCCTCTAGTAACTAAAGTGAATTTTAGTTCACAAAGCTACTAAATTGCATCACTGATATAACATTATTTTTCTGATTCGTCTTTCATTTTAAAACAACTAAGAATTTTAAAGAATAAATTTCCATTTTAAAAGTATGATTCAAATTCAGTAATATATGTTATCTATGAATTGAAATTGGCACTTAACCAAACAAAAATAGTTTGCCTCTCATTTTGTACTCTGCTTCACTGTTCTAAATTTTAATACAAGCTCCACCTGGTTACACTGAATGACAGGATTGAAATAAGTCTTTGTCTCTTTGCCTTCATAATCACTGACTGTAAATCGTGATTGTTCGTTTTGGAGCTACTGTGTAAATGCAGACATTACTAATAGCACAGAGTCTGGAGACAGACCAGTGCCTAAGGTAAGCTCCAAATAGGTGTGGCTGAGTCTGTATGCCTGGGTGACCATGTAACCAGGCATTCTCCAAATTAACTTCCATGTAGAATACAATGTTTATTAGAAAAGTCTGTAATAAAAGTACACTAATGTAAACTTGTAAAAAAAAAAAAGTGGAATAATTATAAAACTACATGGAAATAAGACCTAACCTCTTATGTAGTGTGGCCACAAGTCGAAGAACAACAGGATAGCAAATAACACAGACTACAAGAACCAAGGAAATCTTTATGGAAAAAGTATTATTGAAGCGGGGTTGCGAAGGGTGTAGCATAATTAGACTAAGCAAAGGGAGTTTAAAACATTATGAGGATTCCCTTATTCCCACAACCTCTCTAACACTTGTTGTTACTTATACATTGTTGGTGGGAATGTAAATTAGTGATTACCAGAGAGAAGGGAGGGAGGGGGAAGGTAGATAAGACTTAAGGGGGTCAAATATTTGGTGATGAAAGGAAATCTAACTTTGAGTGGTGGACACAAATATGCATATGACATTGTCGAATTGTACACTTGAAACTTATTTGATTTTATTAACCAATGTCACCCTGATAAGCTTAATAAAAAACCTTTTTTTTAAAGCATTATTAAAAATAGTAACGCTGTGACTAAGAAAACCCAGTATTCGATTGCAGCTTCCTATTTAGAGATGAAAGCAGTAGTAGATTAGAGATGAAAATATGACCATGAGAAGTTGTTGCTAACTCTTAATTTCCTTTTGTGGCAGGCATAATATGGATGGAAATGCATTGGTCTCTATTCCTCCTATCTTGATTCCCTCACTAGTCTTCTATCCTGAAAAACAAATAGCAAGCATCTTATTTAATTCATAAGCACTAGGTTCTATTAAAAAGACATTGTTCTAAATATACATGAATAAGTACACTGGATTCATGCTAGTGAATGAATTAATGCATTTCAGAAGATTAGAACATATGTAAAAATAGTTTTCAAATTCAATATGGTTCTCTACTAGAGCTAACGTCCCTTGAAAGAACAGCTATATTTTGAGTTAGTATTTTCAGTACCCAGACAGTGACTATAATTTTTCTAAATGAATTACTAAATGAATGATGAATGAATGAATGACAATCTAGTTTATATAATTATGTTTGCAGTTCAGCAGATGGTAGAATTTACAAGTGCATTCCCCACTCTCATCATTCTTTTCAAACCCTGCAAGCCTCACCCTGATTTCCTTATGCCTGTTCGCTTCTCTTAAAATATACTGTCTCCAGGCCGCAGCCATGTTCCAAAAGAAATACCACCAATTAGAGTCACAGCAAATTAAATCAATTGACGTATAATATTCTGAATGACTGTTGGCAAACATCAAGATTGGCAGACAGATGGAATTCCACAGAGAAGGTGCAGATGGACCAGTCAGCCCAGAAGGGAAGTCTTTAAATGTTTGTCTGGAAAAGCAAATGTTTTATTTCAATACAACTTTCATTGTTGTTATTGTTGTAGTTGATGTTTTTAAACCATGAACATAGCTTTAAAAGTATGAACTTAATACAAATAACTCCTTACCTTGTATCATTTATCTTGATTAGAGTTCCAGAAGAGGTGTTTTTTTTCCTAACAAAGTAATACGTTGAAAACTTATCTGTATCCTACTAATATTATTACTCCTTAATTTAGAAGTAATTGAAAATTCCTGGCATAATGATCACTAAACTTTTGTTATACCATAAGAGGGTTTTTTCTGAGTAGGTTTCTAGTGTCAGACAACAATAAATATTTAGGTTCCAGAGAGAGAAATTGGAAACTATTCCAGGATTAGAAAACATGATCTTTGACTACTTGATTATTTTCAGAAATATGCAGTGTGCAATCAGAAATGGTGATTGTAAAAAGAAAAGTTCTTCATAATATTAACATTAACCCCCAGAGAGACTAAGTTAATTGCTTAAAATGTCCTGGTACAAGTGACGCATTTTATTTTAAATTTGTGAGTCTTGTGAGGTAGAGCCGAGTGTGCAGTCACAGGTGTTATTGTTTTTCATTGTCTTTAGTACTGTCCTGGGAAGCAGCAGAATCTAATTTTATGTTTGTAGAATTAGCACTTGTTAGTGCTCAATAAATATTTAAAAGTATGATATGCTACATAATGTGTTGAAAATTTTAATTTTTTTGCATTCCTGTGTGATTTAATCAATATTGTATACTAAAAAAAACCTTTTTGGATCTTAAACTTGGGTAAAGCTCAAAAACAGTTGAGACTGCCAACCAAACGGTTCTCTGTCTCTTGGAATAGGTAAGTTGTTCAAATGGGTTGATTAGCTCAATGAAATAAGTTTGCTCCTGTGATGATATTCAGATTGATATTCTCTACTTTTAGAGAACAAGCCATCAAAGGAAAACTCGCTCAGCATGGAAATAATGTGATTCAACTGCCATTGTAAGGGTTCGTAGTGTGGATATATTTTCAGACTATCTGCTTGCTTTAAGACTGTCTGTTGTAGCTGCTTCTACCTCAGTGTTTCTCAAACTTTAATGTCCATACAGATCAATGGAGACCTTGTGAAAAGGCACATTCTGACTAAGTAACTCTGGGCTAGAGCCAAGACTCTAAAATTGTAACAAACTTTCAGGCAATGCCGCTGTTGCTTCTGGTCTAAGAATCTGGAACTCTAGTTTTCAATCCCAGACATGCGTGGCTTTTAGAAAATTACAGATGTTGATTTAAGAAGTCTTGAGGGACTTATTTATGTTTGTAAAACTCTCCAGATCATTCTAATTAGTAGTCAGGTATGAGAAATCCAATTGTGAGAGATGTTTTACCTTTTCTATCTAAAAGTCTATAATTTTCTATTCATCATTTTAAAATTAAAATATCATGGGTACGCATATGGAATCAAGGCCAAATAAAAAGTAATCTCTTATCACCCAATAATAATAACAAATATTTATTGATTTGCCCCCTTGGTAACTCAGTAATTTATACCTTGATTCAAACTAGTTTATTACTTTATATAAATGATTAGAAGTACAGAAGGTAACTCAGTTCTGATAGGTGAGGCATCAAAGGGGATCCTGAGAAATGTATTCTGTTTAGTTTAAACACAATAGGGGTAGTGCAATGGTGGTGTTGATCTAGGTAAATGGAAGAGAGAATCTAAAAACTATAAGCAAAGAGGAGCACAGTTACTTTTCTAAATTTGCCCAGAGCCGTCCATAAATGGAGGTTGAATAAATTATTCAAAGCTTAAAAAAAAAAAAATGCCAATTATCTGTGCTTAGGATCCCCTGTGTCTAGGTGTACAGTTGGGTCTGACAAGAAGCAAAATGGAAAAATCACACATCTGTTGAATTACCTGTGTAGATCTGCATCCTCCTCACCTCCATTTCTTAATTCTAGGACAACATCTTTCTACTCATTGTATTAGTTTGGGTTCAAGTTATAAAATATGTAGTTAGTGCTAGTGGGAAATAATGGTGAACATCTGCTGCAAGTGACCTTTAACTGATTTGGATTCATCTTTCTTGGAACCTTAATCCTGAATTTCCAAGGTCACTCTTTCTGATAAGGACCTAATATGTATCTTTTCTAATGTGGCTGAAGGCAGGATGGGTAAAAAATTACAGTGTTTTAAAAAAAGGAAAATCCAATATGAATGCAGAAATTGCCCAACTAGATCTGGAAATCTGTCCCTCTGGAAAATTGCTGGACCTATATAGACATTTATTTCAGAAATTATGCCAATTATTTTTTATTTCAAGGTAACATTTTTGGACTCTCCAAATATATAATAAATATATAATGGGAATTTATTCTGAATACAATTGGGACAATATTTATTTGCAAAAAATTATGATATTCTTCCAAAGAGACTGTAATTAAATTCAACTGTAGATATATTTTCTTTGCCTAAATTACATGAATTCCGAACATTTTCCCACAACCATTAAGAATACTAGATATTAATTTATAGCTTGCTTCACTTTCTTCTTTGTTCAAGCTAGATTATTTCCTAAGTTCCGACAAAAAGAGCTACTTAGAATGCACCATTGAATGTGATTTTCAGGGAATATTTCTAAAGGATAGAGAAGGGCAATGCAAGTGCAAATAGTTTTAAATAAAGTCAGTCATTTAACCTGTTATTCTGGGAAAGAAGAGGCACAGACTTTCCTCAGGTCAGAACAGAGAAAGAAAAAGCTAACCTGTAAGATTCTATTCAGTGAGAAAGAGTCAGATTACCTGTAATATTTGTTTTCAACTGCTATCTCTTGACAGTTAAGGGTTTACATTGTCAAATTATTAAGGCTTCTTATATTGGAAGAAATTCTAGAATGATTTTTTTCTATTTAGCTATTTTATAAACACAATTTTATCTGCCTTATTAGATTTAATTATGCAGGTGAAGATTTAAAATTTACAAATAAATATATTACTAAACTCCATGTCCTAATTAATTATTTTAGAAATGATAAGCCAATTTCTTTTTACCTCATGAATTCTCATAACATGGAAATCAGTGCTTCAAATTAGCTCTTAATTTGTGGTAAGGAAAAAGTTATAAAATTTTTGGTTCCCTCCCCAAATTTATACTATGTGATAGTTTATGCTTATATGAAAGACAGAATGACAACACCAGAGGAAGTAGATTATATGGGAGATGATTTCAAATAACTAAACAATGGGACGTATAAACTCTGGCTTCTTGGCTGAAAGTCTGTTTTATTCCATTTGGTTGGATTGCAAGGTTCTAAACCTGACTTTATTCAGCATAATTAGTGTTTAACTAGATTGCATAATTGAGAAATTTAATAAATGTTTATCACTATTTTAAAATAGGTCACTATTTTTAAATATTATAAAATAAATTATATTTCAAAACTTATTCAACTGCTTTTTAATTATAATCTTTGCTATACTATTACTGAATAGTATGATGCCATAGACAGAACTTATGATGACTTCCTTGTAGTTATTATTATGTGGCCATAGATATAAACTATAAGGACTTGACTGAATAATTTTGGTTAATAGACAGCTTATCCATACTATTTATTATATGGTATTTGCCTCAAATGGCCATTACTCATCTATTATTGTACAATACATACAAGTAAAAGAAATTTTGGATATTTATCTGATCTTTAGATAGAAAAAAAATATTAAATTGTACATGACCTACCTTATACTGCAATAAAAACAAGTTCCAGATGATTTAAAGTGACATAATAAATAAATAAATAAATAAATAAAAGATAGAAAATAAATAAATTAATAAATTAGTAAATACTTAAAAGTAATAGAATAAAATAATAGGGAAAATTTTATAAGCTTAGGTTGGGGAGAGTTTTTAAGTATGGTATAAAATAAAATAGAAGAGGACTCAGATATTGAATATTGCAAATATTTTTAATTTTAAAGTTAAGATTTTTTTAAATTAGATAGATTTGCAACATAGATAAATAGTATCAATAACTACTATTTAATGTACTTCTGCAAAAAGAAAGAATCCAAGAGATTATGGTGATGCCTCTGCACAGAAGAGATACAAAACCCTGATGTGCATATTAGATTAGATTAGATTACAAATGACCATAGAAATGCAAATCGAAATAAAAATAGGCTACCAATTTTTATTTTTTAGAATAAGAAATTCTAGTGAGAGTAATTTTTTACATGGTTAGTAGGATGTGAATAGGTATTAGAGTTTTTGAAGGTCAATTTGACAGTTTCCCACAGAATAGAAAAAAAGTACCTTTCTGAATATTGATGTAGCTAAAAACAATGACAGCTGCTGAGATCAAGGTCTCACAATATTTCCTTTAAAAACTATAGAGAAAATCAAGAAGCAAAAATAAAACCATACAAAACTATGCCTACAGCAAAATATGAAAACAGAGAATATACAAACTTCACATGTAAGTGATGCAATAGAAAACCACCAAATCACTTCAAGTGATCTCTTAAGCATGACTTTCATGGCAAAAAAAGAAAACAAACAGCAACAACAACAACAACAACAACAACAAAAGCCTGCTGAAAAGACAGAGTAGCTAGCCTGACTGATCTAAAACCACACCCAAAAGGTGTAAGGATATTCTACATCTGAAAAAAAAAAAAAAAAATTGTCCTGGTAGTTTGCAGCATGGTCTATAGGAAAAGATTTAAAACGACATAATGATTTGAAAGGGAAATTTTGAAATGCATAGCTCTGTAGGAGAAAAATAGTCAAAGAGAGCTAGAAATCCTTTAACAGTTGGGAAACATTTCCGCTAAGATAGGGAACAACTTACAGATATCCACTTTTTCCTCTACTATTCAGCATTATGCTATAGATATTAGTAAACATAGGGAAATCAAAGAGTAACAAAGGATAAAGAAGTTAAACTATCTCTATTTTCAGATGATATGAATGTATACCTAGAAAATTCCAGATAATTAGTGATAAAGCAACTCAAATAATAAAAAAGTGCAGCAAAATACCAGGGTATAAAATTACAGTATAAAAGTCAAAGTCTTCATATACACAGACAATAAACAGTGAATACAATGGTAAAGAAAACTCTCTTTTACAATAGCAATAAAAATATTAAACACTTAGTATTCAACTTAAAAATTCTGTGAAAAATCTGTAGGAGGGAATCTAAAACATTCTTCAAAGACCCAAAGCTGGATTTGAATAAGTGGAAAGATGTCTACTGATCTTGGATGATTCAGCATTATAAAGGTGTCAGGTCTGCCAAATTTAATTTGTATATTTAATTCAATCTCAAAGATAAATCCAATAAGCTTTCTTGTGGATTTGGCAACATGATACTAAAGTTTGTATAAGGAAAAGGGGCATGCAAGAATAGCCAGAAAAAACATTGGAAATGAAATCCTTGGAGAGCAGTTATCCCAACCACAAATTAAAGTATACCATACAGCTTCTATAATTAAAATAATATGGTACTGGTACATGATAGACTAGTATAACAGGCATTGAATAAATAAACCTAGATATAAATCCAAGTATATAAGAAAATTAGCATAGCATGAAGGTGGCTTTTCAAATCGATGAGGCAATGATGGACTTTTTAAATAATGATTTTGGCATAACTGAGACTTGAAAAAGATCAAATTAGATCTACAACTCATACGACACACAAGAATAAGCTCCAAATGTTTTATAGATTCAAATGCCAAAAAATAAAACATGCAAATTCTAGAAGAAAATCAGATAATCTGTAGTTGAAGTTTTTAAAAAATCCAGGAATTAAGACTAATTAAGGTCAATTTGACTTAACGACAAATAGCTATTCAAATGAGGCTTAAAAAATGTTGCCTAGTAGCTTATTATTTTGCTAAAAGGTTGAAGATCAAATGAAATGTATATATTCACATATACATAATGAGAAGAATATAATTTGCTTTCTTAAGTTTGATGGCATTTTTCAATTTTTTCCACTGTCCACTTTTTTTACTGTCCATGATTTTACATAACAAAAGTAAACTTAAACAGCCTAGTTCTTTTATAAAGAAATAAAAAATCTTAACCGATATTTAAGTAATGAATTTAACTATAAATAAAATGAGGTTGAATAAATCACTTGACTGACTCTTAGGTGCAAAGTACTAGATTAGCTATGCAAAGATATGAGGAACATATAGTTTCTACTCAAAGAATTTGAAATAAAGAACAGTGAAACCTCAGAATGGTCAGCCTGCATTCATAGTGTTTTGTTCTTTGTTAAGATAAATGGTTCTGATTTCCTGAGTCTGTGAAATACTGAACTTAAGAATATCTTCATGATATCACTAATCTTTCTAATGCTGTATTGGGCTCTTGTCATAGGGACAATTCTTTTTCCACCTTTACTGAGATACTGCACACAATGTATTCAGTTTGGTGAGTTTGGATATGTATATAATAGTGTTACCATCACCACAATCCAGGTAATAAATATATCCATCACATCCAAAAGTTTCTTTGTCCTCTCCCACTTTTTCTTGTGCTAAAACACTTATTATGAGATATTCACAATATTCACAATTTTTAAGTACACAATAACTCATTATTAACTGCAGGCACTCTGTTGTATAGCAGATCTTTGGAACTTACTCATCTTATATAATTGTAATATACCCACTGAATAACAATTCCCTATATCCCTCTCTTACTATCCTCTGGTAACCACCATTTTGTCATCTGCTCTGATCCTCTATTTCAGATGCCTCATATGAGAGGAATCAAGTAGTGTTTGTCCTTCTGAGAGTGGCTTATTTTACTTAGCATCATGTCTTCAGGGTTCATTCATGTTGTGACATGATGGTATGATTGCCTTGTGTGTTAAGGGCTGAATAATACATTATCGTATGTATATACCACATTTTCTTTATTCATTTATTTGTCAATGAACATTTGGGCTGTTTCCATATCTTGGTTTTTGTGAATAATGCTGCAATGAACATGAGAATGGAGATATCTCTTCGAGATTGTGATTTCAATATTTTTAGATATATACCGAAAAGGGGAATTGTTGGATCATATTGCAGTTCTATTTTTAGGTTTTTTTGTGTGTGTATGAAAGTTTTATATTGTTTTTTATAACCACTATACCATATAATATTTCCACTAACAGTATTTAAGTGTTCTAATTTTCCAAAGCCTTGTCAACACTTTTTTAAACCTTTTTTTTATAACAGCCATTTGATATATGTGTAATGATATCTTATTATTGTTTTTATTTACACTTCCCTGATAATTAGCAATGTTGAGCATCTTTTCATATACATGGTGGCCATTAGTGTGTCTTCTTTAGGGAAATGTCTATGCAAGTCCTTTGCCCAGTTTTTTAGTAGAACTATTTATTTACATTTTGGAAATTATTTATTTTGGAAATTAACTCCTTATCGGACACATGGTTTGCAAATATTTTCTTCCATTTGTAGGTTGCCTTTTCATTCTGCTGATTTATTTTTTTGCTGTGCAGCTTTTTAGTTTGATATAGTCCCATTTATCTATTTTTGATTTTATTGCCTGTGTTTTTGGTGTTATATCCAAGAAATAATTGCCAAGACCAATGTGAAGAACTTTTCCACTGTTTTCTTCTATGAGTTTTATAGTTTCATCTTACATTTAAACCTTTAATCTATTTTGAATTAATGTTTGTGTATGAAGAAAGATAAGGGTCCAATTTTATTTGTTTGCATGTAAATATCCAGTTTTCCCAATGCCATTTATTGAAGAGATTATTTTTTTTCTCAATTTGTATTCTTGGCACCTTTGTTGAAGTTCAGTTGACTGCATATGTTTAAATTTATTTCTGGGCTCTTTATTCTGTTCCTTTGGTCTATATGCCTAATTTTATGTCGGTGCCATGATTACTAAAGCTATGTAATATATTTTGAAATCAGGAGTGTGATGCCTCCAGCTTTGTTCTTTTTGTTCAAAATTGCTTTGCCTGTCAGGATTTTTTTTTTTTTTTATCTATATGAAATTTAGGTTTTTTTTTTTCTTTCTATTTTTGTAAAAAAAAATCTTTGGGATTTTGATACGGATTGCATTAAATATGTAGACTGCTTTGGGTAGTATGAGCATTGTAACAATATTAATTTTTCTAACCCATGAAAATAGGAAATATTCGCATTTATTTGGGTCTACCGTAAATCCTTTCATTGATGTTTTATAGTTTTTAGTGTACAAGTCTTTTATCTTCTTGGTTAGGTTTATTCCTAAGTATTTTTTTTTTCAATGCTATTGTAAATGAGATTATGTTTTAAATTCCTTTCTTGAAGAATTTAATTTTCACAGTTTGATCTGTTTGTGAAAAAACCTACAGGTGAATGACGTTATGAAATCAAAATTACAAACTTGAAATTTATATTAGCCTTGGTTAAAATTTAAAAAAAATAAAATCACAGATTTATTTATTGAGAAATGTTCTAAAAAAGGAATTTGATGACATAAGTAATTTATACTCTAATTGCTCTTCTTTATAAGAAGAAAAAGAGAAGGCCTAGATAAAAAGACACTTTATAGTAATTACAGGATAACAATTATCAAAAAGGTCTGCAGGACACTATGGTGCAGCAAAGGTCTCATTTGTAAATAAAGTATATGTGCTTGTTTTTTTGTTACCATAATTTAGTTCCCCTAATTATTGATAGTAATATTTATAGATTTTTTTTTTTTATATCCTAGAAATGTAATCTTAATCTAGGAAATTTGTGATAACCAAAGAATTTGTAAAACGTGTTTTTTTATGATGAATTGTTATTTGTTTGGCTAATTTATAAAATACTTCAACAAAATTAAATTTTGTTACTTTAGCTGTAAATGAATAAACAAAACTTGGTACTTAAGTCAGTATTATATATACTATTTATACTGTGTGGTTTATCTTGTTAGTCAGAAATCATCATAAGGGTCTGATATAGCTTTCTCATCATCTGCTTTTAATAAAGAGTGCCTCTAGCTAATTCTGATCCAAACAATGAAAAGCTTTAATCTACCTTAATATATTGTAATTTTGAAATTTTGTTATTTGGTATGGCGGAGGCAGTCACTTTGTTAATGAATGTATTTGTATGAACATTCTTGAGTCTGTAGTAAGGCATAGGCTAAGAAAATTACTTAGTTCATTACCAGACAATAGAAGATTGGGATATACATTGTATTTTGGAAAGGAGTTCACCATAGCTCAGGAAAAGAGGGAAATAAAAATATTCACAAAAACATTTTGGCAAGTGCTGGAAAAAATTTCTTAATAAGAGAAAAATAGTACTAAGCTTGAGGTGTGAGATATGCTCAGAATACCCATGTATTCCTGTAGAAATGTAATTTGGGCTACAATTAGAAGTCTAGACAAACAGTTCTGTAATTATTAATTGAATATTTATTTGAGCAGTTATATAATTTCTCAAAATAGCCATAATTTTTATTTTGTAGAATTCTAATGGATATTGCTATTCTTTCCTCCCTCACCATTTTTTTTAAACTTATAATTCTCATCATTAAATTAAGTGACATTTATAATTGATTACTTCACTTGGTTGCCTGTTTGTCCTTTTTGAGCTGAGTTGGGTCTGGGTTTATTTGATATGCTTAACTTCTCTATGGTAGAAACTGTGTTTTTATAGTTTTATTTTATATAGTGAAAGCTGCTCTCAAATGAGTACTAATTATATTTTTGATGACACTGAAGAAAAAAATAAGTGGTGAAATTTTCCTTTGAAGAGATATTCTATTTTCCCTGAGTAGTTCTTTGAAAATTATCTCAATAGAATTGCACCAATTCTTTCCTGTTTATGAAGCCAAACTAAAGTCTGATATACTTTGAAGAAAGCTAGTGTTATTTCCTTAATTCAGTTCAGTTGTTATAATAGATCTTTATGCAAGCAGAAAATTACCATGACCCTTAGGCTTCTTCTACATCTCCGATATTTTTTACCACCAGTAAAGTCAGCTCAGAGTTATAATTGCCAAAACAAAGTGAAGATAGATAGTAATTGAAATTCAAAGGCTGAATATCTCTTAGATTTAGTTATCGCAAGGGATCAACTACAGAAACCTTTTTAATTGTCCTGAGCTCTTTGATATGGATCATAAAATGATTTTGCAGCACTTCAAGAAGAAAATGTTTATTCTCGAGGGGTGAACAGGTCATTCAGTTGATATATTTCAACATATTCTTTTGCATAAAAATAAAACTTCAAAAACAAAAATTAATTTTTAATCTTTTTAAAAAATTAATTAATATATTATTTTCACTTTGCTCTTTTCCACAGCCTGATAAACACACACACACACACACACACACACACACACACACACTACGTTTCTCTTTACAGATATTTAAATAGTTACTGATAAAATTGTCTTTCTCCATAAATTGCAACAATAGTTGCAATAATTTTTCTCACTAATCATCTTGAATGTCCATTGCTTTTTCTAGCATTACTATTCTATATGATCCTTTTCCCAAGTTCTTCAAAATAAAATTCTTTATGTATTCCTTTTAAAATACATTTTTTTTTATTTTGAAGTAATTATAGATCTATAGAGATTTGCAAAGATATTACAGAGAGGCCCCACATACTGTTGGTCTAGATTCCTTTAATGGTTACATTCTATATAATTATAGTTCAATATTAAAACTAAAAAATTGACAATGGCATTATGTGTATGTATAGTACTATGCCACTTTATTATATGTGTAGATTCATGTAACTACCTATATGATCAATATATATAACCATTCCATCACCACGAAAATATTCATCACACTATCCCTTTTAAGGTCACACTCAACCTCCCTCTCCCAATTATTTCTAACTACTAGCAACCATTACCTTTCTCTCCATCGCTATACATTTTTTATTTCAAGAATGGTTTGTAATGGAGTCATACAGTCTGTGACTTTTCAGATTGACTTTTTTTTTTTACTAATGCTTCTGCAAAGAAATTTTTAAATCCACTCTGCCAATTTCTGACTTTTAATTGATATATTTAGATTATTTTCATTTAATGTAATTACTGATTTATTAGAGTTTAAGTCTGCCATTTTACTTTTTGCTCTCTATTTGTTCCCTCTGTTTTTCAATTCTTTATCCTTCCTGTGGATTACTTAAATTTTTTAAAATTCTATTTTGATTTATTTATAGTATTTATGTGACCATTTCTTAGTGTAGGTGTTTAGTAGTTTCTCCAGGTGTTACACTGTATTGACATTATATATCACAGTCCACTGGTGTTGATACCTTACCAAACCCAGTAAAATAGAGAAACTTTCTCTCTCTTTAAATCCTTTTGCCTTCTCTCATATATAATATGCTTATTTTAAATATTCCCTTCATGTACTTTCAGAAACCACATCTAACAATGTTTTAATTTGGGCTTCAACCTTCAAATGTATTTTAGGAAATCCAAAAGAAAGAAAGCCTATTTATTTAACTATGTTTTTGTTCCTTCCATTGTTTTTTCTTCCATCTTGATGTTCCAGAATTTCTTCCTTCCTTCCTTCCTCACTCTTTTCCTCCCTCCCTTCCTTTCTTCCTTCTTTCCTTCCTTTTCATTTCTTCTGATTTAGAAACTTTAGCCATTCTTTTAGTCTAGTCTTAGTTACAAAATCTATTTCTCTTCATTTGAGAATGTATTTATTTCTTCATACCTGAATGTGAATTTTGCCAGATATAAAATTGAGGGTTAACAGTTCTCTTTTACCACTTGAAAAATGTTGTGCTGCTCCCTCCTGGCCGCCCATTGTCATGATGAGAATCTGTTGTCATTTATATTGTTTTTTTTTTCTACTCTGGGTAAGGTATCATTTTTTTCTCATTGATTTCAAGGTTGGGTTGTCTTTTTTTTTTTTTTTTTTTTTTGTCTTTAGTTTTGAGAAGTTTAGCTATGATGTTCCTTGGAATGAATTTCTTTGGATTTATCCTGATTGGCAATATATCCAGCCATTATTTATTTAAATACATTTTTAGTCCCATCTTCTTTCTCCTCTCTTCCTGGGACTCTGATGCCAAAAATGGTAGATCTTTAGTTAAAGTCCTACAGGCCCCTGAAGTTCTGATCATTTTTTTTATGTCTATTTTCTCTTTGTGAGTCACATTGGATAATATCTGTTGTTCTAATTTAAATCCAATGATTTGTCTATCCTCTCCATTCTCTTATTGGGCCCATCTCAGTATTGGCATTTGTCTATATTGTATTTTCTCATCCAAATTGAGATTTTCCTAGTTCTTGGTATGATGAACTTGGTAATTTTTGAAAATCCTGAATATTTGTGGTATTATGTTGAGATTCTGATATTTAAATCTTTATTAGCAGGCCACCTGGACACTGAACTATGCTATTATATTATTTTGGTTTATTTATTAATTAATTGATATGCATAAGTATGTGTGTAAAATTGTGCATATGTGCATATTTTGTTTTTGAGATTTCCTCAAAAACATGAATCATGATTTTTTTTTCTCTGTAAATCTTTCACATGTTAAGTCATAAGTCCATCAATATGTGTTGTTGATGGACTGAAATGAAAGCCAACTGTAAGAACTCAGCCCAGAAAATTTATTACACTGTGATATAACCAAATGCTAGAAGTGGAAGACCGGACAACTGTAGTGAGAAAGTGAAGACAAGAAGGTAGAAAAGCTAATGCAGAACATCTCCAATAGATAAGATTCAAAAAAAGTTTATTGAATAATAAAAACAACTCACTTAACACTCGAAAAATGCTCTGGAAGTTGATATTTTATTTTTTCTCTCTTTTTTTAATCGCTGAAGAAATTGAGATTTAAGGAAGTTAGAGATTTCCCTGATTAGTAAGCAATAGTGCCAATACTTAGATGTAGGATGATGGTCTGACTCCGAAACACACATTTTACCCCAAATATCTTTGTGCTGTATTCCAGAGTAGAAATTATATTATAGATACTCAATATACAGAAAATAAAGTGAAATTTTTATAATGTTCTCCCTTGGTAACAATTTTTAGTTTTCTAAATGTATGACTTTCTTTATAATTATGTATAGAAAAACCATTATTAAAATATCAAATAATGGTATCAGTAATGATGAGGTCTATTCCTGATTCTGCCACTCTCTCACTGTGTGTCATCCAACAAGTCCTTTTGCTTTTCTAAGGCAAATCTCTCATGTAGTTTGGTGAGAGTTTCCACAGAGTGACTGGAATATATTGATCGTGAATATCATTTACATGCATTTATAATGTGGTCTGTTTCTCCCCTTCTTTCTGCTACTTCTTCATTATGTTATTCTTATTCTTATTATACTATTGTAAAATAGCCTTTCTAATATTTTGAGAGTTAATACTACTCTATGTTTTAGTGAATCATTACACTTGACATTTGATATTTATGTTTTTAAGTCAACAGTTTCTTGATTGTGAATTAGCCAGTTTCTCATTCCAATTAGCAGTTGTGTTCTGACAACATTGATTTGGCACTGGAAAGTGTGAACAGCCAATTCATAAGACATTAATCCAAGAGGAACATGCATGTCGGTTACTATTTTAATCAGATCTAATGAGCTAAACTTTCTGAACAGCTTATTGCCAAAACATTTCTCTTTTTCTCAGGAGTGATTAAGAGATAGGCAGGTGACTTCTACACTACCTTTGATGGAGCAGGAGCAACTTTTAAAACATGTTTTCTAAGTGTTATTTGCTAAAGCTTTAGACAGAGCCTAACTGCAGAAATTACCCTCGAGTAAAATGTATAACACAAGTAGAAAACAATTTTGAACCCACACAGAAGATAGAAACATTCATAGCTATATAAACATATATAGTTATCAAAATGGGAAAATGGAGCAAGTGTATAGTTATGAAATAAATAATTTAAAAGGAACACAATTTTATACACTAAAACAAGCATAAATTCCTCTTAGGTTACCTAAAGGAAAAAATGGAATTTTAATTCATTAGAAAATGAAAAAAATGTATGGAAATTGGAGATAGTTAACCTGTACATATTGGAATGATCTTAGAATATTTTATAAATAAAGACATGCATGATAAATATGCTAATTTTTTCATAATATAAATGTCAATTGTATGTCAAAGTGCAGTTTATAGATCAGCACTAGCTTTCTTCATCCAGTTTCAGATTTAACATCAGACAGAATTCTTTCCACTTAGCTGCATGTGACTAAAGAGGATCTTTACTAATCTCTGGAGGCACAGAGTTTTAGGCAATTTTATAACTTTATTTTCTCACATGTTACAGTTCTTTCCACAGTTAGTACATAGTACTTTTTTTCACTACTGCTTTACATTTCTTTTGCAAAGTTATTATTCAAAAAGCAATATGCATTATCGTAGATGTTTTAAATAGGTAAATAAAATCAGACAAGCTTTACTGAAAACAGCTGAAAATAACAATTGGCCTGAATTCTATTTCCATTTGATTTCAAAGATATCCCTTTATCATTCTATCACTTTGAATTCTCTTTTATCATTCAGCGTTTTATAGTCTCTTTTGTTTCTGTGATATAGATAGGTAGTTCGAGCTAAAATTTTTGAGACTTATCTTAAGCTTTTTTGTTCTATGTATATGTAATTGATTCAATTAGCACTAAAATGTAAACAGAACTCAGATTTATCTTAGCCTCTGAAAGGAAAAACAAGATTGCCTTATGACACTGTTAAGGACAGACATTTACAATTTGGGGCGAAAGACAAGTATAGTTCCCCTCCCTCTCCTTGTATTAGTTTGCTGCTTATTACACAAATGGAACAGAATTGCTGATGAGGACAGAGGAGAGGGGAAAGACTGTACAGATGTTGCAACATGAATGTGATATTGTCTGAATATGCTATAATAGATATATTGCACTCTACTCATGAAGGTGAGAGTTACTAGTTCTTCACAGTAATCTAGTCAACCTTTACTTGATGTATTCTTTCCTTAAGTGTTTTCATCATCTATTGACACATGGCTGGCTGGCATCATAGAAAATTATCATTCTCTAAGATTCTGAAATCTGCAGTGCTGTCTGGCTTTTCTTGTTACTTAGTAAAACCTTAAGAAAGCCACAGCTATTGATAAGAAAAGGGGTATGGAGGGGGAGAGATAGAGTAATCTTTTTATTCATTGATTTTCTGTAAGAATGACTGATCAATTCTGTGTCAATGGGTATATCATTTATTCAAAAACATTTATCTAAAGTACCTAATTTTTCTAGACTTGTCTAGGATCTTGGAGTTACAAATATATAAATTACAAAATATGTAAAACTACAAAGTCAATATCTGAGAGATATGATTAGACATGCAATGGTAAGACAGAACTGCAATAATTTATTAAACACTTATTATATGCCAGGCATTGTATTAGTTTCTGGGATTCTACATTGATTGAAAAATAGTTTCTTCCCTGATAGAGTCATCTAGTTTCAACCTTCTAATAGACAAAAGTCAGTAAGAACAATCATTAATGGAG
>NW_006442484.1:17395995-17397151 GCF_000325575.1 Pteropus alecto
TATAAGAAAGAGATTGCCTTAGCCTGAGGACTAGAAGTCACATTATGTAACTTCTAGCTTTAATTTATATTTCTATTGGAATATAGTTCAATTTAGAAGATTAGTAAATAGTAAATAGTAAATAGTGTTATCATCTGAGAATATGAGTAGCCAGTCATCGTAGCTTGTTTCTCAGTGTCAATTATTGTGTTGTTTTTGTTTTTGTTTTCGGTTAATGTATTAGGATTCTGTGAGTTAGGTTAACTTAGGTCTGTCTCTTTGAAACAGGGCCAGGACGAGGATGAAGCTAGTGTGAAGTAGGGTACAACAAGTGTCAAAACTTTAAATCAAGTCAGAATCGGTATTGTTTTCTTTTGTCTAGGTTTCTGATAGGTCTCTGTTCTGTACTTACTGATTCTGCCTTTACTTACGTTTTGACTATTTTGTTCATCATAGATTTTTGCATAAATTTTGATAGTATAAATGTTGTATTAAGTGTTATTTATCTCACTTCCTGCCTTTTTTGTGCTCTCTTAATTTTGCACCTGAGGTGAGTTGAGGCATCTTGCTCTGAAACTCCTGAATTTTTTTTTTTCCATTATATAACTTGTCAGAGATTATTTCAAATCGGTAGTAAATTATGTCTAGACTGAAATATAGTAGGGAATTACTTTATATCATCCTAGTCTTTTAAACTCTTGTTGTCAGTGAATATTTCTAGGTTGCAGTCTAAGATGTATGATATGGACCTAGAAAAACACTATCATGCACATTGAAAGAATATACAAATAGATGAAATCATGTAGCTGGGATTCTCAAGTTAGTTTAAATAAATGGCAAAATAAAATTAATTTTAATAATGAATAAGAAGTCATGGGATTTTATAAAATACCATGAAGAACACAATTAAAACACAAAGTGTTTTTAATCTTACAAACAAAATGAATAAATTAAGGCTGTTTGCACTTTTATGCCTATAGACTTAGCTTTCCAACAGCATCATACAATTGTCACCATTTAGACCTTGTTCATCTGTGTATCATCAACACATTGTAGAACAGGATGTAGGTACCTGAGCATTGAAACTTTTTACCCTTAGGATCTGAAGCTCTGTGAAGCACCAGGTATCTATTTCTCTTAAAATGCTGCCGATTCTACTAAATTTCATATTTCACTC
>NW_006442484.1:17397171-17417178 GCF_000325575.1 Pteropus alecto
CTCGGTTCCTAGAAATTGATTCTTACAAGATGAATGCAGTTGATTTTGAGAAGACGCTGAAGGACAGCCAAATTGAGAAACAAGGGGAAAATTGAGAGTTAAAGAACAATCAAGCAATCAGATTGCGAAAGAGAATAAAACAGGGAGTCATTTGAGAGGCCATATAGAAAACCAAGGGTTGAATTTTGTCTTAGGTAAATTGACTTCAGCTGCTATGAGCCTCAGTTTCCTCATTTGCGAAGTGGGGGATAATAAACTTATATTGTTGCTGACAAGATATAATAAGATAGTATTTATAAAATCTCAAGTATATTGTCTGGCAATTACAATTGCTCAACAAATGATAAATTATTGTTAATATTGCAGAAGGATATTAACTTGAATAAACCACAATGTATATAATATAGTACAAATACCACACCCTCATATAAATATATGTGTAGGTATGTTTGTGCACATATGCGTATGTACACATATATGTGTATGTATGAGCATGTACATGCATCCATATATGTATATAGACACATACATTTCCCTACCCCAAAAGGAGTTCCTAACCACTAAACCTATAGAAGTTAAGTTATGCACTAATTTACTACCAAGTGCAATTATTAAGCTGGTTTTCTTTGAAATTACTGTTAAATATTTCTTCCCAAAGTTTTATTTTCCTGAAACATAAAAGGAGCATTAATGTCTTTCTAAAACATTTAGTGGTGGTGGTATCTAAAAGTCTTGCAGAGGAATCCTGGAATCAAGCCTGAATTCAGTAATTGAAGTGAAAGAACTTGACTGAGAAATCACAAGGCTATTAATTTGAGTCTTCACAATTGCAAACAAAGAGAGCAAATGAGATTTTGGTATCTAGGCCATAATAGCTAAGAGTAGCCCTCACGACTGTTAAAAACTGAGAGTGCTCAGGACCAACCTGCCTTTGGTGTTGTTGTTAGTTATATTCTTTTTTTAGCTTTCATAGCTCTCTTTGAGCAAATGTCTCTCCTCAGTGGCAAAAATATGAGAGAAAAAAAAAGGAAGGAGGAAGAAGGAGCTTGCCAGAGTCAAACTCACATTTAGAAAGCAGACTGCTATTTAAACTATCTGAGCAGAAACTCGAAAGAAACTTAATAATATTAACCCATTAAACTTGATAAAAGCTTATGCCACAAAATGGAATATTATGGAGGACCTAATGAGCCAAAGATGCAATTAGCTGAGTCGCATTTTGATGGCATGTGTGATCTGGGCATTTTAAATACATTAACATATAAATCAACTTTAAAACAATTCAGAATAAATCATTTTTTATGTCATTTCAGCTCTATGTTCATATGTGTGTTTACTGAGCACTTATTGTATGAATACCATAATCCTTGATACTATGTGGGGTAAGTACATGGATAAATCTTGTAGGCAGACACCATATCTTTGTATCCTTTGTCTAAAACATGCAGCATATGATATAGTTCATAATTCATTCTCAAAAGTTGTTTGTTAAATTTGCATAAATTATAAAACAGAGATACCGTCTCTATGAGCAGGTAGTCAGGTGAAAGAACAAAACATAAATAGATGTAAGAAGCGGCAGACAAAGTAAGAACTTATAAAAGGTGAAGACAGTAGTTGCCAAGGCTGGAGTTAATCATCTGAACTCAAAGGTGAAAGAGAAGAAAAGATAACCCAGAGTGTGGATGTAGCAAGAACAAATGTTCAAAGGAAAGAATATATGGTTTGTGCTTAATAGACAATTTCAGAGATCAGCTGAAATGGGAGATGCCTGGTGGCAGATTCAATTAGATAGCAACAGTGGGACCGGACTGGGAACTTTCAATTTTATTTTTTAGGAAAATAAGATCGAAGCAGAAGAATATTAGAGGCAATAGGAGATTGCTTTTGTAATTTAGCAATTAATTCAATAGGTCTACTTGAAGTTATATACATAAAAGGATCTAACTTAAAGCATCTTTAGTGGAAAAATGATGAACCTTGGAGGGAGACAGGCATGGATTTTTTTTCAGACATAAATTTAAATCTTTCTAGATATATAACTTTGGGAAAATAATATAATTTTTCTGAACTTCAGTTTCTTCATCTGTAAATGGACATAAAACTTCTGCAGTGTAGGATGGCTAGCATAGTATAGAGCAGAATAGATGCTCACTAAATGTCAATTATTTTCCTTTCACCTGACCATATCCTAGTTCATTTTTTTCTAACCCAGGTAATTTGACCTTTACCAAAGATTCAGCCTACACAAAGCTCTGAAATTAATCCTGCATATAAGAATGATTAAGGAGAGTTAGTACAGTATCTTGGTGAACCTACACCTTCACACTTTTACTTTCTTTCTGTATGTGTGTATTTTTCTTTATTCTTTTCTCGGAGAAACAGAGACACACACAGACACACACAAACATACATACACACACTTATTATTCATGACTACTCCCCAGACCATTTGCATTTGTGACAAGGAATGCCTTTATAGATAGGTTTTGACTTCCTTTGTTTTTCTCCCCAATGCAGTAGAAACCGATAACTAGATCTTTCAACAGACAAAGTAATTTCTTTCTACAACTTTTCCATCCCTAATCAGGAGAGTATACTTTTTTTGAAAAGAGGATATGCTTGATTTGCATATAGGAAACAATTAACACTACTTTTCTCAAAGTAAAAACAAAAAAAACCCAAAAAACATGGTTTAGCTGAAAAAGCATAAAATTTGTAGAGTCTTGAGTTCAAATGCTTTGCAACTTATACCATATATGAAATATTAGAACAAGTTTAAAAAAAAAGTTAGGCTTTTTAAGTCTTGGTTTTTCTCCCCACTAAAAATGGGGAAATGATAAGTTCTGTTTTGCAGAGTTATTAGATTAAGCCAGGTGTCTTACGCAAAGCTCCAGACATAGTATCAGTGACTTAATCTAAAATGACCTTGCTTGAGTCTAATGACGAAGGCATCTGCTCATAACACAAAAATGCCTTCTTCCTTTAGCAATGCGAAACAGAGAAGGTGGGTGGTTTCTTAGAGCTCTTAATAGGCTCCCATAGATTCTCAGTGCAGCTGAAGAATTAAGCTTAAGCCGTAATTGAATATGACTCAAGGTCATATTAGGACTGATAGCTCCACTCTTAGCCTACTCCTATTCTGACCATTCCCTTTTATACTTTCTCTCCTATGTTTTTCATGATTCTCTCTTCCAGAAATTCCCCATCATTTGGTTAGCAGGGTAGAATCATGGCTGAACATGGAAGAGAAGGTGCTGTGAGGACTTTTGCTACAGCTTGGGTTTCATTGTACATCCACATTTGGATAAAAACTTGTCATAGTGGACACAGATGCGGGGTCTTCTCCAAGCTCAGGGGCTTCAATAAATGCTTTAGCAGCATCAGCTTTGTTCGCTATCTTAAAATTATCTAAAACATGAATTTTTAATAAATTCTTGTTTCTTTCTCTAATGTTCCATTAGTTCTTGTCATAAAATTATGAATTAGGGTAATCACTAGGATTTCTTAAGAGCCATCAATATGTCTCCTTCAAAATAAATCTAACTTAATAGAGCTAAAGTGAAACTTTGCTTTAAAATGTTAACTGATCCATCACTTAATTATTATTTACTATCTAATAGGCAACAGCAGTAATAGGTAGCATGGAAATCTTTATTATAGTCATGATATTTCCAAGTTTTGTACTCAGCAACATTGGGAAATTGCACTCAGCATATTGGCAGTATTTCATAATGTTCAAGAATAAAGTTTCTGAGATCAAACTACCTTTGTTTAAAATACTAGCTCTGCCATTTACAAACTGTGTGGCCTTGGGCAATTTATTTAACCTCTGTGCATCCTCTCCCTTACTTATAAAATATGCATAATAATTTAATCTACCTCTTTGGATGTTTATGATTATTAAGTGAATAAATGCAAGTAAAGAGCTTCGAAGCGCCTGTTCTGATGCATTTACTGAGTGTGCTCTCAATAAATGTTAGCTATTGTTATTTCTACACTGCTCTTTCTGTAGCTTTGCTTTTAGAATTCGGTTCTCTTAAATCCTCTTTTTTAATATTACTCTTTCTCTATCTGAACTTCTTGCCTGTTCTGATGGAATTCGATGTAGGTCTGAGCTCCTAGACCTTACCTCATGCTTACAACATTCCAAAAATTTCTTCCCCCAGAAACTAGCTTCAAAGCAAAAGACACCAAAGCTCTGTTTCCACCCAAACAGCAAGTTTTTAAATTATTAATAATAGAAGTTGCTGGCATCACAGTTTTCTACCTGCAATAAAGGATGATCCGAAATTAGATGGAATGCACTCACTAAGCTTCAGGAGCATTCACCATTTTAGGTTAGTTGGCTGGAAAATCTGAAAACAGTAGGTAAAATGGCCTCAGGTAAAGTACTGAGGTTTAGCATCAGGATTCCAGTTTATGCCTGGGGAGAAATCCACAGGAATAAGCTGCTCTCTTCATTTGGAATGATTAATGGGAACAGGGATACAATCAGTTGTAGAATCAAGGAAATTTGCTTTCTGAAACTACCAACAAGACAGAAAAGAGAGAGGCTGAACTCCCATTTATTGAAGATGATTCATGAGGTCGCCTTGATTTTGTGAGAAATCCACGGTCTACATAAGCCTCTAAATTTGGTAGGAATAAGATAGAAGAAGGAAGAACTGCATCACCTGTAAAACCAAAAAGGGAAAGCTGAGTAAATAAAGTATGTCTAGGGTTGGATCAACTTGTCTGAATAAAAAGCCTTAGGCAAAGACAAATTTAGGGTCTGAATTTAGAGAGCATTAAGTGGAAGGCTTAATAATATTTCTCATTTAGGAAGCAAAATATTATTAAAATTTTGAACAGGGGGATGGCATAAGGCAGTCAGGGGTTTAGAAATGGTGCTCTGCTGGTGTGTACAGCATATATCAAGAGTGTGAAAGACTATGATATCAGTTAAGAAATAACTCTCAGTATTCCAAATTTGAGGAAAAAGTGTGTCTTGGGTTAAAGTGAAAATGAAAAGTGTCGAAGATACATTTGGATTTTAAGTTATATTTGGTATTTGTTAATTTGAAAGCATAACCAAACTCCAATTTATTAGTTTTAACTAATAAAGAAGTTTTGGAGAAGCAACTAATTTTTTTTTCATTTAGGATTATTTAAATTAACAAATAACAATTATTCTAAAATGATTAACTAAGCAAAAACTTTGTGTTATGATAAAACAGGCAACAAGGGTAAAGAAAAAAGGGGAAAGTTAAGATATGTTAAGTTGTTATGATATACCGCGAAGCAAGAGTTACTCTGCATGAGATTGAGTCAACTATACTATTGAATCTGTTGGTGACCTATAGACAAAGGGTAACTCAACACTTGACTGTCCTTCTCTAACTCTAGTCTAGAAACTAAAGAAATCCTGGTTTTTGTAACTGTCCTATTCCCTTTCATTTAAACCCTGTAAGATGAATTTCCTTCTGGGTATTTGCCAAAAGTATTTGCCAAAAGCACCCTGATAATCCCAAATACCTTGAAAAAGTATTTTTTACTCTTTGCAGAAAATAAAGAATATATATATATATGTATTAAATATATATATGTATTACAATAAAAAGATACTATACTTTAGATAAAGAGCAGGTCTTCATTTTAAGCCTTACAGAATGTCAGGTTCTTTTTCAACAGTTACTCAGAGAGAAATATGTCTAGGCTTCCAGAGTAATGAAAGCAGTTGGGCTTATGAAGTCAGTGATCAGGTTGCCTTCAGACAGACAGCTGGATAAATTTGAGATTGGCCATTGTCATTATCATGATGATGAGTTTCAACAGCAAATATGGAGAAAATAGGCAGTTACAACCCATGAATCATCCAAAAATGGAAGGGTCTAAGGCAGTGTTTCCCAGAGTGTATACCCTGATGACCTCAGAAAGCTTCTTCTATTTTTAAATCTATTTTTATTTTATTTATTTTCAATTATAGTTGATGTTTAATATTATTTTATATAGTTTAAGATATGCAGCATAATGGTTAGATATTTATACAATTTACAAAGTGATTCCCCTAATTAGTCTAGTACCCACCTGGCATTATACATAGTTATTACAATATTATTGACTATATTCCCTATTCTGTACTTTACACCCCCTTGACTATTTCATAACTACCAATTTGTACTTCTTAGCTTCTTAAATTGGATTAGACTCCCTGGGGTTGGGCCATGACATCTACATGTTTAATAAAATCCTCAAATGACATGAATCCATGCTTCAATTTGAAAATTATTTGTTTATCGTTTCCTGACATACATCTTTCTTTCTCTCTTAGGACTCACTAACAGGAATATTTTTCCCCAGGTATAAATAATGACTTATTAGAATGGAAGCTCCATCTGAGACCTTTAAAATTATAAATTCCAAATTATTTGTATGCGTGTGTTTGTGTGAACATGTGTGCATATTAAGTGTATGAAACATACCTTACTGTTACATACGCCCTGCTCAGATTGAACTTTGTTATGCAACTTTTTTTATAATGTTTTAAGCAGTCAAAACTGGATAAGCCAAATAAGGACAACATTTTCTAGCCTCTCTTGAAGGAAATTGAGGCCTTGCAACTAGGTTCTGGCCAATGAATAGAGGGAGATTTTATGTGCAACCAGTTCAACATTGGTTCATAAAATAAATTGGTTCATAAAACTTTGCCTCTGTGTTTCAGGTACTATCAGTGGAGGGCTCCCATGTGGATAATCTTCACAATCTGTGACCTATTTTTTTTAAACATCCGCTTTTTCTTCAAGTCTTTGTAGTCTTTAGGTAGTCTTAATTGCTCACATAATACGCAGGAACTTGACTTTTCCATACATTATTCTCTAACCATTCCATCAATGTTACCTTCCTTCTTCAGAGTGTAATTATTTTGATTAAGTTTGTCTATGTCCTTGTTCATCAAGGTAAACTCTAACTAGTCTGCTAAGCTTAATGGTTAATGAGAGTTAGTGGCTTAATTATCTCTCATTATTTAATTAATACATTAATTATCTCATTAATTAAATAATAAATGGATTTAAACTGAGTTCTTTAACCTGAGGCTCTTCAGATTTTTTTCCTGACTTTTTCCAGTCCCAACTCCAATTATGCTCTAGGCACACACTTTACTCCAGCTAAATAAACGGGTCTTTCCTGCCCGTTGTACTCACATTGTCTGTTTTTAATATGATGATGAGAGACTTTCATCATGCTGGCTGGAATACTTACTAAATTTTTTCCCCAAATATAATTTATTCCCAGATTTCATGATTCATCTTCAGTCTTAGGATATTCTTAGATATTTCCTGATTAAAATAATCTTTTTCTTTCTTCTGTCTGTCTGTCTGTCTGTTTGTTTGCTTGTTTGTTTGTTTGTTTGTTTGTTTGTGTTTGCTTGTTCTACTTCCCTCCTCCCCCTCCCCTTTACTCTCTGGCAACCACTAGTCTATTGTTCATGCCCATGAGTCTCTGTTTGCTTGTCCTGTTTGTTTGTTGCTTTTAGGTTTATATCCCACATATAAATGATATCATGTGTTTTTTAACTTTTTCCATCTGGCTTATTTCACTTAGTGTGATTATCTCGAGGTCCGTCCATGTTGTCGCAAATGGCAATATTTTATCTCTTTTTATGGCTGAGTAATAGTCCATTGCATATATGTACCACAGCTTCTTCATCCAATCATCTATTGTAAGACACTTTAGTTGCTGCTATTAACATCGATGTACAAATATCTTTTTGGATATGATTTTTCAAGTCTTTGGGGTAAATACCCAGTAGAGAGATTGCTGGTACATATGGTAGATTAATTTTTAGTTTTTTGAGAGGATGTGGAGAAAAAGGAACACTGATACACTGCTGGTGGGACTGCAAATTTATACAGCCACTATGGAAAACAGTATGGTGGTTCTTTTCCTTTCTTGCTACTTGGTGATTCTAATAGTGTTTATTCAACAAACATGTGCTATACATATAAAATGTCTCAGGTAGTGGAGATACAAAGGTAATAAAGATGAATCCCTGTCTTTCAGAAATAATGTGTCATGCCATGGTTATGAATAAATAGCTATAATATGATGATGAGAGAGATGATAGGTAAGGAATTAGAATTCAGTGGAGAAGTGAAATCTCCACTGATTAACTAACATGTAAGGTGTATGACATTGCTATGTTAGGTGTTTTTTGTGCATTATTTTTGGTTTAGAGATATTATGTGTGAGGACTATGGGTTACATTTTATTAGATATGCTTAGAAATCTGTTATAAAGCCAAAGTGAACCAGAAAGACAAACAAACAAACAAAAAAGGGATGTCTGAAGACTGAAGAATACTAAGAGTACACACCAGGAGAGAAAGTGTTACTCTGTGTGGAAGTGATGTTATGTCAGTTATAAGCTTAGAATTCAAGAGGCTTTGCTTATTTCCACCAACCCTCTTGGAACTTATCTCCACTAAATGAATAAACCCAAACTAGCCTTTTGGATAATGAGACAGGAGACCCAATAACCATTGTCATCCCTGGTGGGAGCCAATCCCCTGACACTCTGCCAGCTGACCAAAAATATAAGAGCAAGCCCAACTGAGATCAGCAAAGCCTGGCACACATCCACAGAACTGCCCAGCTGAACCATGGACTTTGTAACAATAATAAATCATTTTCTATTTAAGTCACTAAATATAGTAGTGGTGTGTAATTTAACAAACACTAAATACTAATTTATATACTTGATTGATAGTTAAAAAGACTTAAAGTAGAAAGAAATGATGTAATAATAATTTTCAATTAATTATTGGGGTGACATTGATTAATAAAATCAAATAAGTTTTAGTGTACAATTTAACAGTATGTCACACATATATTACATTGCATGTTCACCATCTAAAGTTAGATTTTTTTCCATCACCAAATACTTGACCCCTTTTATTCCCACCTACCTTCCCTCGCCCCTCCTTCCCTTTGGTAACCCAATAATCCACTACTCATGACCATGAGTCTCTGTTTGTTTGTCATGTTTTCTTGATGTTTTCAGTTTTGTACCCCACATATGAGTGAAATCATATGGTTTTCAATTTTTCTGTCTGACTTATGTCACTTAGCATGATTATTTTAAGATCCACCCATGTTGCCACAAATGGCAATATTTCATCTTTTCTTATGACTGAGTAATATTCCATTGTATATATGTACCACATTTTCTTTAACCAATTATCTATCATAAGATAAGACTCTTCTGTAACTTCTATGTCCTGGCCACCATAAATAATGGTGGTATGAACATCGGGGTGCATATATCTTTCCAGATTAATGTTTTCAGATTTTTAAGGTAAATACTCAGAAGAAGGATTGCTAGATCATATGGTAATTCAATTCTTAGTTTTTTGAGAAAACTCCATAATGTTTTCCATAGTGATAGTACCAATTTACATTTCCACCAACAGTGTATGAGGGTTCCTTTTTCCCCACAACCTTGTATTGACAAGTAATAAAAAATGAGAATTTTTTTCATTTGTTCTTCCATATAAATCTGATGATTTTTTGTTCTATTTCTTTAAAAAATGCTGTTGGGATTTTGATGGGGATGACATTAAATCTGTATATTGCTTATTACCTAAAGCTTATTGCCATCAAATACATAGTCATTTTAACTATGTTGATTCTTCCAATCCAAGAATATGGAGTAGCTTTCCATGTCTTCTTCAATTTCTTTTAATAAAGTTTTATAACTTTTAGCGTATAGGTCCTTCACATGTTTCATTATGTTTATTCCTAGATATTTTATTCTTTTTGTTGCAATTGCAAAATAAATTGTTTTTATTATTTTTTTCTGAAAATTTAGTGTTATACTATAGGAATGCTATGATTTTTCAACGTTGATTTTGTATCCTGAGACTTTGCTGTATTTGTTTATTATTTTTAATAGTTTTTTTAGTGCAGTCTTTAGAGTTTTCTATATAGAGATTTGACTTCTTCATTCCATACTTGGATGCCTTTTATTTCTTTCTCTAGCCTGATTGCTTTAGTTAGGACTTCCAATACTTTATTGAATAATAGTGATGATAGGGACAGCCTTGTTTTGTTCCTAATCTTAGAAGAAAGGTTTTTGTTTTTTCACCATTAAGTATGATGTTAACTGAGAGTTTGTCATATCTGGTCTTTATTATGTTGAGGTACTTTCCTTCTGTATCCATTTTATTAAGTGTTTTAATCATAAATGGATGCTATATCTTGTCAAATGCTTTTTTCTGTATTTATTGGCATGATCATGCAATTTTTATTCTTTATTTTGTTTATGTGGTGATCATATTAATTGATTCGCATATGTTAAGACATACCTGTGCCCCTGGGATGAAGCCTACTTGATTGTGGTGTATAATTTTTTTAACGTGTTGTTGTATTTAATTTGCTAGTAATTCATTTAAGATTTTTGTATCTGCATTCATGAGACATATTGGTCTATAGTTTTCTTTTTTGTGTTATCTTTACCAGGTTTTGGTGTCAGGGTAATGCTGGCCTCATAAAATGAGTTAGACAGTATTGCCTCTTCAATTTTTTGGAAAAATTTGAGAAGAATAGGTATTAAATCTTTTTAGAATGTTTGGTAGAATTCACTGATGAAGCCATCTAGTCATGAACTTTTACTTTTTGGCTGTTTAATGATAATTAATAATAGCTCACATTTACTGAGTACTTACCATGTGTGAATTACTATATGTATATGTACTAATGTTACTGTACATGTGTGTTTCTGTATGTGTCCTGTGTAAACCACCCTGGATAGTAAATATTATTATTCTCCTTTTTACAGATGAGAAAACTGAGATCTATAGTAGTTAAGGAATCTGACTAACATGATAGGGCTCCAAGGGGACAAGGCCAACATTTAAAATCCCCCTTCTTAATCATTTATGTTTTTCTTCTATCCAATATTGACTTTCACTGAAAAGAGATTAGAACCAGTACAAAATGTGTGTTAGAATGCTTCTTTAATGTATTTCTCATGAGATGTCTCAATTCCTCTAGCTTCTAAATGAGTCATATTAACTTTAATGTCATTCATCAAGATTTCCTTCTCAGTTTCTTAATCCAAAATAGAGATACTGATGAACATTTTGTGACCAATGACAAACCATGGGAGAAGACTTTTGAACAGGCTTGGCTTGAGGTTCTTTAATACATGGCCACACAGCTAAAACTTTTCTGCCACTAGTGTTTGCTAAGGTAGTTGTGGAATTCTTAGATACCCAGGTAATAATAGTGACATTTCTCATAAGTGGAAACTGGTATATCATATAGGTTATCCTAACACTCAAAAATTAATGCTCTATTTACTTTTTAATGAATAACCATTTTCCTAGGGAGATATCGATGTTCAAATGAGTTTTCCAAGGCTATCCCTTTATTATGTTAACATATTTTTTATTAATGTGGGGTTTTGGAAGTATAATTTTCATGTAGATGTACAGTTTCATGTATTTTGATATTTATAATCATGTAACCACCAACACAATTAATAGATAGAATACTTTCATCAAACTTAAATTTCCTAAATGCTCTTTTATAGCCAGTTTCTTCTCCTAACCCCAGCTCTTGGCATATGCTTATATGATTTCTAATCATTACAGTTTTGCCTATTCTGGAATGTCACATAAACAATCACACAGTAATTGCTTTCTCTATCTGCCTTCTTTCACTTAGAACAATGCTTTTGAAAGACTCCCTCATTATTACATAGACCAATTGTTTTCTGTTTTCATTACCGAATAGTATTCCATTTTATGATTATATTGCAAGTTGTTCATTTTTCTGTAGTTAAAAACATTTGGGTTGTTTCCAGTTTTTGGCAATTATCAACAAAGCTGCTATACTCAATCCGTGAACAGATCTATGTATGGATATAAGTTTTCTCTTTCGTGTGTGTGTGTGTGTGTAAGCACCTAGTCATGAGAGCTGGGTCATATGGTGTGATGGACTGAATGTTGTGTACCCTCCCACTCCAAAAACAAATGTTGAAGCCTTAACTTCTAATGTGATGGATTAGGATTAGAACATAGGGCCTTTGGGAGGTCGTTAGGTGAGGATGGGGGTAAAACCCCCATAAAAAAATGAATGCCCTTATAAGAAGGAAAATAGAAACCAGAGCTTCTCTTCTCCGTCTGAAGATAGCCATCTACAAGCTAGGAAGCAGGCCCTCACTAAGAACTGAATCTGTCAACACCTTAATCTTGGACTTCTCAGCTTCCAGAACTGTGAGAAATGAATGTCTATTTTTTTAAGCCATCCTGTCTATGGTATTTTGTTATAGCAGCTCAAGATTACTAAGGCAATATAGTAAGTATATATTTTGCTTAGGTTTATGCCATACTTGCAATTTTTCTGTAGGTGTCTAATTTATTTACTTTTTTCAATTATGTTTTATTTGGACCTTAAATTTTTAAACTTTTCAAAAGTAAGCTAAATATACTTTTAATATATTTTAATTTTCTTGCTTTATTAATGCCCAAAACAGCTCATTAAATGCAAACATTTGCTCTGGCCCATAAGCCAAATATGTGACAAATTCTATTTTATAAGAAATAATAATACATTATATTACTTTCTCTCAAATATTTAATTTATAAGTTGAAACACATGCTTTATGCACAGAAACCAAAATAAACATCTTATGAAAGAGAATGGCAGGCAGAATTAGTGGATGAATAAACTTAAATCAATGTAAATATCATTCAGCTATCCCTTATGAGGGCCTAATTTAAAAAATGCACCTGCAGTTGATTGCTACCTTTTAATGTGTATATCATATATCACATATAGAGTGAGGAGGAGGCACATCACTGTTGCACCTTGATATATGAATAAACAGATAAAAATAGGAAAGAAAAAAAAGGTTTAGAAGGATGATTACAGCATTTTTCAGGAAGCTAGCCAGACAGGTTTTAAATATATTTTAGATCTATTGAATTAAACCATGAATGAGTCATTGTCTGGGAAACAATTTATATTAAAGTAGCAACATGCACCTCGTTGTCATAGAAACCAATTATATAATGCATTCTATAGTAATAAGAACAGAAAGTTTTTTGGAACATAATTATATTTTATAAAGGAAGGTAGGGAATGCTTTCCCGAAGGAAAAAATAACAGATGGATACCACTAGAATATATTTCACAAGTTTAAAACTGCATTAAACAACACTAATGAATGTATCAATTAAGAGATATTCAGAAATCACTTTGCCCTGAAATAAAAGAAAAAACAAATTAATGAATTGAAATACACACACACACACACACACATTTCTATTTCTATATCTATATATCTATTCAGAAAAATTACCTTAGGAAAATGTCATGTTATCCTATTTAGCTTTAGGAACCACAGCAGATATTAAACCTCTGTATTCCCTCCCATTCCAACTGGCAATTGTGACAACCAGGGACCTAGAGTCTCTGACTTATTCCTGAAGTTACATCTGCTGACAGTGGATCCATATAATTATTTTCTAAATGGTTAATCCTCAGTAGATTCTGATGAATATCCTTATAAGATAATTAGGCATATTTTAGAGACTGACATTTGCTTTTCCTTGAAATAAACTTGGTCTCCTGGCTGTATGCCAGCAATCTGATCTTCCATATTATAATCTATGACACTAGTAACAAAAACAACAATTTTTTCTTCTTACTACCTTTTTAGAGCATATAATTTTGTACCTTTATATGTGTCAGGCTCTGTGCTAAATGGAGCCCATATATTATTTCTAATCATCACAAGCACACTAAGAGGAAGAAATGTAATTCCCACTTTGTAGATGAAAAATGAGGTCCAGGGATTGATAATTTGCTATAGGTCAGTCAAGTTAATAACACATAGCTTGTTTGAATTACATCCTCAGGTCTGTATTGATGTTACTTCTGGTGGACACTATTGATTTCATACAAGAGTGATCATTTTCCCTTGTTCCTCATTAATAGGCATCCTGATATTTTTCAAGTATTCATTCTTTCTCAACTGATAGCACTCCAGATACAAAATACAGTAACTTTAAACCACTGGAAGCACAACATTTCTCAGGCTACTTGTATTGGATAGGAAGTTGACATGTGACTAAAGTAAGCTCAACTAGATCAAAGAAAAAGACTAATATTGAATGCTGAAGCCTTTCCTAGTGCTTATGAAAAAGTAAGAGATTCTGCCTTTGCTGTTCTGGGCAGACATCTTGTTACGATATGCCAAACTAGCCTGAGAGTGATGCCAACATTATAAATATAATGGGTAAGAGCTAGAAAAAAAATATGGTCCTTGATATCACCACTGGGCCACTGAATCAACTAGCTCTAGAACACACCCTTTCCCTGAGTTACTTGTTATGTAAGATAATAAATTGATTTGTATTGAAGGCCAGTTTGTCTAGTACTTGAATTTCAAAACATGCTAACTTAAATCCATTATAACGTCTTTCCCTTGATAACTAATCTATACTTGTCTCTATCCCCTGTATAGAACCATGTTAACTCTCAGTAATGTTTCTGCGTATCTCTATGAAAAAGAGGTAAAAATGTAGATGAACATATGGCCTCTCTTAATAGTAAAGCAGTTTAAGTAATGACTGCCTGCACAGGATTCTCATTTTATGACATTAGCTAAAGCCTTATACACATTTTTAGGGCCGTAGCCATACATTACAGTTTATTCCTACACAGAGCTCTATGTATTTTGAAAGCAGTACCAGAGAAATGATGAAGATTACTCTCCTGAATTATAGCTGAAATGAAGATATCCAGTTACTAAGCCCTAGTCACCAGTGGACCACCTAAGGTGAAAGCCTGATAAATTAATTCATCTTGTAGCAGAAGGTGTCATTCCTTGCCTTCAAATATATTCAGTTTATCTGCCGTCATCTGTGGGAATGAATCATTGGGCAACAAGCTATCCCCAGAAACCTTTTCAGATAAAATGATGATTTTTCTCTAAAAACTGTATTTTTATGTAAACCACAGCCCAAATATAGTTGAATTGCAGTCAGAGAACACATTCATCTCCAAATTATGCACCAAGATGCATCTGATGACCTTGAAAGTATATCTGTTTGGAAGGGTTTAGTGCCATTCTTAAATAGGTCTATATTTTAAAATATATTATATTTCTGTGTAAAATATAACAAAATATGTGTGGCTATTAAAAACTTAAAATCAGTGCTTCAAGTTTAATACTATAAATAATGAATTTCCATAAAATATGCAGAACAGAAACATGAATGCTGAAGATAGAAAAGCAGATTGTTTTGGGGTAAAATATAAAATCCTTATATCATTCTCTCTCACTTTTTTTTTTACATGAAATCTTATTTTTCTCTAAAGCTTTGGAGGCAGAGAGTATATTTTTGTTACTGTTTTCTAATTTTGAAAGGAAATATAACATTGTAGACAGTCTTAGCAAATAAACTGAGCTTATCTTTTAATTTTCATAAGTAAATGATGATTACAGCCATTTTTCTTACCCATGTCAAGAAAGCTAGAGGTTCTGGGGTCTACTTACTATAGCCAAATGGATGCTCATGTATGTATATATCTTCTGAGGCAGCTCAGAATGCCCTAACCCCAGGTGTTACCATTAATTACCAAATTCTTGTTAAGACTTTTATTCCATGATTGAAAAATGCGATTCTGCACATGTGATTGGTGTACAAAGAATTTCCTGAGAATAGATATTGGTTAGAAAATTTTAGGAAACTTTACTTATTTTATCGGTCAAATATCCCTGAATGGTGAAATCTATAGTTTGTGTTTTTGAAAACATAGTAGAATTATCATACCCAGCAGGCCAAGCCTCTATTCTGTCTGACTGAACAATTTTAATTTAGAGTTTATTTTTGTTCTTAGTGAGCTCTTCACATGTTTCAATAGCTCTTTAACCATTCCAGGATTGTGAAATTTTATGATCTTTTCCCAAAACTCTTTGTTCAAATCAACTATTTATTCATGTCAACCCTTTATTCACATCAAATATTAGTATGGTTTATCTACCATTAACAGAGAACTCACAGAAAACAGGCAGACAAAGGAAGGATAAGAAGAGATTCTAAGTTCAAGAATTATGGAAACTTCTCATGAAGGAATTCTATAGGCCTAGGGATCCCTCTAATGCTTAAGAAGAGTTTGCTTTGTGCCGTAACTGCTTTAGGCGTTGTGAATATATTAACTCAGTGCAGAGCTCTATGAGGTAAAATTTATTAGTATGCTTCTACCACCTATTATAACCCATCTTGCATATGAGCAAACTGAGTGCTTAGGCAAATTGCTAATGACAAAATCAGGATTAAGTTCCAGCAGATCATCTCTCACGTCTGTTAATTTAATCAAATTACATCTATTTACCTAAATTATCCTTCATAAATTTTTCTCTAAAAGTAAACTTGTTGTATAAACTAGAAAACAGCGTAAACACTTTTACTTATGTAAACAAAATTAAAATAGTGTATTTGTCCTCTTGATTCTTTCTTAGATCTGGTTTTATATTTCAAATAATCATTTCTTGCTATAATTTCAGAGTTTTTAGATACATTCCATGAGTTAAAGATGGTATCTTCTTCCAAGATGGCACAGAGACATCTTTCTCAGCATATCTTTCTGGTGGCAATTGCAGCTGTCCTGAACAAGAAAATGGATTAAATGTGCAAACTGTTTTGCTAGGTCAAAAGATATTCAGAGGGACATTTAGTTATGAATTTAAATCTTACTCACTACCAAATATAAGGTGAATCTTTGCCACAGGTATCTATTCTTTTTTGGCTACCATTTTAAGGTTGCAATTGGATACCAAAGCTGGACATATTTTACTACCTCAAGATTCTGACCCATTTAACTGCAAGTTTGTTGTGAACAAATGATATAGTGATTATATTCATGGAAGTGAAGAATGCTGCCAATAAGTATAAGTCATGGTTGTTACCCACATGGATCTTACAGTTCATAAAAGAATGAAGCACACCATACCTGCAGAAATGAGAGACTATATGGCATGAATTTATTTGCCTTTAGATGGTAGAAACTGGTCTAGGAAGAAAGAGATGGGTATATGTAAATTGGGGTGGAGTACAGGTAGAAGCAAGTCAATATCAAAGAGAACAACTTCAAGAAGAGATACTAGAGTTGGCTAAATATAGATTTACAAGGCAATACATTTTTGTTGTCTTTGGTGGTGGTGTGAAACTGCATAAGGAGAGCTATGGAAATGAGAGTGAGCATAGTTCATTCAAGGCATGTTTAAGGAAGTAGAGGATGTGAGACTAAATAGGAATGAAGGAGTTAGAATGAGGTAGATTGATAGGTTGTCTTTAGCTCAGGACCTTAGGCTATGCTAATTATTCTGTTCCCAACTACTCAGCCTTCCCTAAACATACCAGATACACAAAAACACCTTTACACCTTTGATCAAACTATTCCTTTAGCATACAATTATCTTTTCTCCACTGCAGCTTGATAAAAGTCATATACCTTCATGTTTCCACTCAAACTCTTCTCTATGAGTCATTTGCTAATATTCTCCCAACTAATGTTAATTATTTCATCACCTGTACTCTACAGTATGTGAAAGCTGCTATAGGTAGGCTGTTCTGTCATGTTGAATGTGGTTAGCTGTTTGCACAACTCTCTCTTTTGGAGAGCAGAGTTGACATTTTTGCATCATGGGATGATACACCCCATGACACTGGTATATGCTTTTCAAGAGATTTTCCTCGATAATGTATGTTGACTGAGGGGAAACAGTTTGAACAAACTCTAGGGTGTGATGTAAAGCTCCCGAGGGTAAAACATATCTAAAAATAAAGTGGAAGAAAGATATTTCATCTAGAGTCAGCTCATTCTTATAACATGTAAAAGTACAGACATGGTGAACCTGGAACCACAGATTTGATCCTTGTGTGATCTCTCGGCTTTGCTCTACTCCACAATTACAAACAAGACTTTTTCCAACCCAGCCAACCCTTTTATGTATTAATTTTAATGAAAGAGTGAATAATATATACTTCCCACAAACAAAAACAAAAGAAAAATATTTAATCTCCTGCCCTCTTGAGACCATAAATGTCTATTTTATATACAAAGGACTATACACCATTAGAATTCATTTTTGTTTTTAAATGAAAAGGTTTTCAAATATTAGATGATTTAAAAAAATACTTATCATTTCAGATAGGCCACAAAATAACTTCTATTAAATATGGACTTATTTGTTTAAGTATACATTGTCTCATTTAGCCCACTCTATAAATGGACCAAAGGTTATTAAGGACAAATCCTTTCTGTCTTAGATCATTCTTGGTTCAGGGATTGGAAAATCAACTCCGAAGCATGCTGAAGGAAACCCTTCAGTCCTAATAAACTATTTTCTTGGCCCAATACAAGCCTGAAGCACTCTCATTTAGTAAAAATACACATTTAGTAGAAATACAATGTAATACAAGCTTTAAAAAAAAGTATTATAAGATGTACAGAAGAAACTATATATATATATATAAAATTGTTTCCTTTTTCTCCACAAAACTGCACTTTATTTTTTATTCCTTTGCAATTAAGCAAGGCCTTGTGATTGAGTTTTAACTAATGGACTGTATGTAGATAGCTTATGTTCCAATTTTAGGTCGGGCTGGTGGAAATCTACCACACATGATCCGTCCAGCTTTTTCCCCTGCTGACTGTGTATCAAGTCAGGGCAACTTTGAATGTGACAGAGCATCCAGCAGCCTGGGTCACCGCATGAGACAAGCCCCATGCCTCACTTCTTCCCAATCCAGACCCATATTGGATTGTTTTAAAGCCAAAAATAAGCTACTATATTCATCCACTGAAACTGCGTTTTGTTTTTTTTTTTTCTGTTTGTTTTTGCACAGCAGTTAGCCTGCCTTAAACAATAGAACCTCAAAGAAACACTTTTCTGTTATGAACAGTGACTTAGTCAAGGACTATTTTACTCCACAAGGAACATTTGTTAATATCTGGGAACATTTTTGATTTTCACAATTGGGTGGAGGGTGCTATTAGCATGTAGTGGGTAGAGACCAGGGATGGTATTAAACCTCCTAAAAAACACAGGACAGCCCTCATACCAAAATGTTAATTGTGCTGAGGATGAGAAGCCTTGCACTATGAGAGTAAGTACTAGAGAAAGTGGCAGTTTTATCATTAACTATTAGCTGTTGAAAAACACATTATCTTTATTTTAACATGTGTTCTATTTCAAATATACTATATTAGTAATTAATGAGCTTGATCTAATAGAATTTGAAATTTAGAACATTCTTTATGTTATGTCAGTATTATATCATAACAATTGCTAAAAAAACCTTTAATTTGAATTTGTCATCAGAGTACTTCCCATTCCCCCTGCTGTCTTTCTGAACTCCATTTTCAGTGCTTCTTTATCATAGCCTTATGAGTGCATGCCAACAGACACACAGAAATGCTTGGTGTCCTAGTGTCTTTATGTTTACTCTTGACAAACTGTGGTAACTCAGTGAAGAACCATAATTAAGAAAATGGTCAGACATCAATCTATATTGTCTATCATCCAATATATTACTCCTTATACATCTGATTATCCAGGTCTCATTCTCTCCAAGCCTTGCACTCTAATAAGTGTATAATACAATAAACACAATATAACACATATTAATGACTTCATGTTGTTTTTCTGTCCTGAGACTACACTAACTTCTTAAAAGGGTCGTATTATTCCAGGAGTGGAATACTGAATTATGAAAACAGCCATAATTATAGAGATCCAACCTGTAGCTTTAGTTAGACTACTAATTAATTAGAAAACTAAAGTTAGGCATTGACTTTTCTATACATCATTTTGTTGCTTGAAATATAAGAACATTTAAGTACATAGTTTCCTTTTAATCATTTGGCTTGAGCACATATTCATTCCATAAATATCGAATACTCTTTCACATAGGAACTGTGTTGGTGTTGGAAGCTAGATGATGAGTGA
>NW_006442484.1:17417302-17472007 GCF_000325575.1 Pteropus alecto
TTTAAGGTACTATAGAGGCTACAACAATGTAATAGACAAAGTGCTTGCTTTTAAGGACCGAAAGTGCACTAGAAAAAATGACAAATAAACATCTGATTATAGTATGTGTCACACTGTGGTAGTTACTTTACTAGAGCTGCAAATAAAGTTACATTAGTGACCAAAAGAAGGAGGATTTTAAATTTCAGGAATCTAGGATATCTTCTAGAAAACAGCAGCATTTGAATTAAGCATTTAGGATAACAACTGTAGGGGTAGGAAAGGCATTAAATGTTAAAAAAATCTGTACAAAATGTTGAGCGAAAAATATAGTGATGTTTCTGTACCTGGAGAATAGCATAGTTTTACTAAGTTAAAATGTGTGTACTAGTTTACTAGGAACGCCATAACAAAATACCACCGATTGTGTGGCTTAACCAACAGAATTTTTTTTGGTCATATTTCTGGAATCTAAAAGTCCAAGATGAAGATGTTAGCAGGTTTGTATTCTTCTAAGGCCTCTCTTTTTGGCTTGCAATGGACATCTTCTCTCTGAGTCCTCACATGGCCTTTCCTATGTTCGTGTACATGTTTGTGTCCAAATTTCTTCTTATAAGAAAGTTAGTCTGATTGGATTAGGGCCTATCCAATAACCTCATTTTATATAGAATCACCTCTTTAAAGGCTCTATCTCCAAATGCCATCACATTATGAAGTCTTGGGAGTTAGGACATCTAGCCCTAATAGCTTCTGAGGGCTGCAGTAAGAGATAAGGCGGGAAATCAATTACATAGGAGTGCAAAACCATTTCAGTAGACTGGACTTTCTCTGTAGGTCTCATTCAAGTACTTAGAGCAAGGTATCCATATCATCCAGTTCTACTTAGAAAGGTAAATCAAGCAACAGGGGTATAGTGGAAATAAGAATGATAAGGTATTCCCTTGGATAAAATTGGAGACGTTGAAAATTTATTAGATATGATTCGCAGAAGAGAAAGAAAGGTCAAAAGATAATGCACATTTTCTTGAGTCTGTCAACAGCAAATGGGAACCAGTGATACTAGTATGGAAGTCAGAAGAGGAATGGTTTTTGTGTGACATGTGGGGCCTTGAGTTTCAGGTACATTGAGATGGAATTTTCACTGACTGTCAAGAAAAGTGGCCATGAGGCAGTTGGTACAAGTATTTGGAGCTGTGGGTAGGAAGGATACTTAAAAAAGGAAACTTCGGAGTAAGTCAGGTTGGCAATAGTTCCAGTGCATAAGGTGGAAAATAAAAATGGACTGGGACATGGAATGGCACAATCATAAGAGGATGTCTCTCAAAAAAAAAGAAGATTATGTCCTTCAAACCTCCTGCATAGGCAGCCTCTCCTCATAAAGGAGAGAATACTGGCTGATGAGAGCTGGACTCACTGAGACTCCATCTGTATCACAGTGGAGCCCTGCAGTCTGACACTTCCTAAGAAACTTCTCACCATTTGGCAGAAAGAAATGGTCAAGCTAATGTTGATTTGTAGCTTTTATTTTAATCAGTCGGTGTAAAGTACGCACAACCCAAAGATTCCTAATTGGTAGCCTTGAAAGTAGGCATTCGCCCTTCTGAACTCTGTTCTCTGACTTCCATCAGGGCAAGTCATGTTTTCAATGAAAGTTCTTCTATCTGACCCCATTTACATTATATAGTAGATCTGGCATCAATAAATTATTATTTTAGTCTGCTAGAGAATACATACTCTGGTTCATTTCAATTCTAGAAGATTTAGACTTTGGCCTTTGTTAGTCCCTGAAACTCTATTACGTTAATTGTCTCACTCTGCCCTACTTGTTACAATGTTCACTATGGAAAGTGATGCCTTAATGCAAACGAATTGAGCATTATCTTTTTATTTTTTCCACTCAGCATTCCATGTCTCTCCTCCTTCTCCCTTTCTTGTTTTTGAATGCAATTTATTTTAAGTACGCTAAAGAGGTGCTTCAACATTTGTTGATGCTAACTAGTTCTGATCTTTCTTGTCCCCATCCACAAGCTCTGTGGAAAAACTCCAATTGCAAAATAGCAAATAAAACCGTTATCAAATCTCTCAGGGAAGCTAAATAAATGATCGGATGCCCAGACAGCAAACTAAATTAGCAGAATCCTCTCAGACATATGTCTAGCTTTGACAATCTTCCTATTCCTCTGACTCACCAATTGGACTGATTTCTGGACACCAAGTAAAATTTATATCTTTTCACACAAAACCAATATGCCTCATTTTAACTGGGAATCCCAGCCTTGGATTACCAGAAAAACTGAAAACGACATTCATCACTCAATTACAAGTTTAAGTACCGTGCAGACACCCTGAGGATTTATGATCAGCAACTCTGTCCACTTAGAATTGATGATACTTTCATTGCTATATTTGTGTTTTCCACTTTAGAGTACTGTTATATGATGAATTATTGAATAGATAAATAGATTAAAGCAATTGAGATGAAACAAAGGGCAAGATTTACATATGGAAAGGTGTTATGCTCTCTTTGAAAACAAATAAAATGCTGTTTTTACTGTCAGCTGTGAGATATGTACTTTTCAAAGGTTAAGATGTGGAGGCCATAAAAACAATTCTTTCATGATAATTTAAGTTAAAATTGTAAAAGCTAGAAAATATAAAAGAAGAATTCTAAAAGGACAAATGTATATAAACCACAAACATATTTTCCTTTAGTAAAAATAACTTAAACCAATACAGAATATTTTTGAGCTTTTAGACTGAACCATATGTTCCCAAAGATTTTATAGTAATAATATTCTTGACCCGTCAACACTGGAGTAGAGTAACCTGGGTTGAATTGCTATCTAAATGAACAGACCTCAGGAAATGGAAAAGCTGTTCAAATCTAATATGGCAACCTACGAGACAAATGCCTTTATGGAAAAGTTGGAAGTATGATAAATGGAAACTTTTCCATTATCTCTTGCATCATTGCACTTGAAGCTTCTTCATCTTTTATTCTTAATTGGCCGTAATAACCTAGACTGTTGGTCAGCCACAGTATATTGCTTGGTTGAAAAAATAAAAAACCTATTACTCAGAGCAAATGAAAGTTCTCTAGAGAGAGAAAAAATATTACAAAATGGTTGTGGAACATAAAATTCTAAATAAAAATCCTTTCAATATGTCTTGGATGTTGAAGTGGAGGTTGTGCAGCAAGTGGAGTTTGTGTGCTTTGCAAGCAGTTTCTGAAAATGACAATGCCCAGCCTATTTAACACTTATAATTACCTGTCACCATGCTTCCAGAGACCAACTAACGACAAGGGAGCTGCATCCTGGTTGTGCGAGACTGACTGAGAGATAAAAATTGGGGACACGCCTGGGGCTTGCTCATACTGACTATACTGTGTGGGGAGATATGTCCACTAACATGGTTACCGGATAGATAAAGCACTTAGCAGCCCCAAGCAATAGCACCTATCCTCCAGGGTCAAAGGAAAGTGTCAGATGAGCTTGACTTCAATGCCCAGACCAGAAACGAGAGACAATTCTGTTTTTGGATGAACTCGATGTTTTAAAAAGCATAAATCTCATAAATTGAATTAGTTTGATTTATTAATTTTTGTAGATTATATTTTTGTTGTAATGGTCAGTTTTACCTTAGACTTTGGGACTCTCATGCCATCCTACTATTACCCCTAGGTTGCCAGTCCAATTGTTTCACTGTTAAATGTGAAGATTTCTTAGAGTGCTATATCTCACTCCTTAGACATACTTCGCCATTTTCATGATCCAATTTTTAGTCTTGAGTACATTTACTTTAAAAGATATTATTATCACAAAGAGAAGGTGATCTGAGAGTATCCAGGGCTGTCCAAGACCTGAAAATGCCCTTTAGCTCTTTGTCAATGGCATGAATAAGTGAAAGATATTAACCTCCAAATTAGAAGACTTGATTTTAGTTTATGCTTTCCGTATTAACAGGATGAGTTCAGAAGAAAACTACTTCTTTCAGTCTCTTCATTTGTAAAACATGAAATGTAATCTTCTGCCTCCCTGTTTCTGAAGTTGCCTGTCATGTATAAATGAGATACTATAAGTAACATTATAATTTGATCTCTAAAGCACTATCCATGATATAATGTGACAATAATATAACAATGACAATAATCTGACAAACAGTTTCATGGCAAACAGAAAGAGCCAGAAGAACAGGGAGAGCTACAGGGGTTATATTGTTCTACTGCTTTGTTATTTGAATATGTTTACCTTTTATTCAAAATTAAAAGGTTAAGGTGGACTGTTTCTGTTAGTGGTTGTGAAATAATAATTTACTATACAACTGGTTCATAGTGTTTATGCATGACCATTAATATGTTTATTCATTCATTTATTTATTTGTTCTCTAATGGATTTTTAGCCCCCCACTCCCACCCCAGGGACCTCAAAAACCTCTTAAATTCATTTGCACTACACCGGGTTTCCATTCAATATTACACGAAAATTTGGCCTCTGAATAATGATACCAGCTACACTGGATGGGAGATTAAATAAGAAGTCTGTCTATTGTACTGATTGATAGTACATTTTTAAAAGAAATTGACCATAAGTACAAGGAAATAGAATTTATAGAGGATAGTTTTAAATATGCATCTTTAGAAAGAATAAATAAAAGAAGGCATGCCAATCCATAGGTTGAGACATGGAAATAAAGGAGAGAAGATCATATATAAGTTTGTTATCTATCATGTGTCTATTTGATTTTATATTTGAGTCTTCATCAATTTGGATATGACTTTGCTTTGCACTGAGCCAATATGAAACATCACTATAATAAATGCATGAAATGCTAAAGAGCTAGGTTGTGAAGCTTCAGAATTGGGGTAGAACTGCTATTGTAGGAATTTCTTTGGGTGGATGAACCAGTCACACATTTCTTCCACAAGAATTGACTGATGAAACTATAAACTAGTTGGTTCACAAGATCATCATATTTTCAGAAGGATAGAATATAAACAGTGCTGCCAAAGTAAAATGAGCCTCTGAGCCAAATTAATTATTGTCTGTGAAGTATTGACACGGTTGAAACTTGACAAGAGTACGCAACTTGATCAAAGTTCATATATACACTAGAGATACAATAAAACTATAATCCAGAAATTACTAGAATGCTATCAGTTAAGCAACAGGAAAATAAGATGGTGACTATAGCAGAAATCTACTGAGTACGATGGAAGCGGTGGGGGGCGGGGGACATTTCTTTGGTTAAACAGCAGATTTTTATGTCAATAAAATCAAGTGACCAAAAGGTCACTTGAAGTTAGAGGAACCAGGTTAAATGCAGGCGATACTCATTTTAAAATGATTTATATGGATCACCAAGATGTGTGCAACATTCTTTAGAAATCACAGCCAAACTCAAATCCTTCAGGTTTTGTATATTAATGATGATATCGTAGATCATTTAAAGGGATGTGTTGAGACTGTGATGCTTTTACGGGGAACAGAAAAAATTGGCAGTGGCTGTCCTGGAGACAAGATACAACAAGGCATATTGCCAATGAGAAAAAAATTATTTTTAACTTATATTAACAATCATAGAAACGTTAATAAATGCCAGAAAGAAATTGAGTCTTTTTGTAAAGTAATAATTAGCTTAAGCATAATTCTCTGTCCCTCTCTTTTTCTCTCTATCTCTTTCTCTTTGTGTAAAATGTGATGTAACTATATTATGTCTGATGTTGAGGACCAAGTCTGCCACACTAAAACTCTATCTTTGCTCTCATTCAGATTTCACTGTGTGCTCTACAATCTGCTTATCCACTAATATTAACCAGAATTTGCAGCCAACTGGTTTGGTAAAGAAAACTTCTGAGTTTTCTAAATGCTAGTCTGAACCCTGCTGACAATACATAGACTTTTTAGCACTGAATATCGTAGAAGGCACTCAGGATGCATTTCCAAAGTCAATATCTTAACTTTGGCCTACATCTGTACATCAGACTAGTCATTTTACTTTTTATTTCTTTGTGTTAGAATGGATATATCAACCACAAAGCATTTTCTCCACCATTGCATAGATGTATTCAAAATTCAGGCTTTAAAATACAGAAGTTTTATGACTCTCAAATCATATTCTTTAATTGTTTCTAAAGCTTTAGCTAGGTATTCCTATTCCTTTTTGCTATATCAGATTCCGGGCAACACAGGGCATGTTGGTTATTTCACCTTCCTTAAATGTGATAATGATGTACAACAGGCCTTCTGCCTATGAACAACTGTAAATGATTGATGCGATTACAGAGGGAAAAATGATTGTTGTCATTTCCTGGGTGGATTGTTAACTGGACGATGTCTCTATTCCCCTCTATGAAGGATCTCTCAGTTGCTGCTGCTGGGGTTAAAATCTATTCTTTTGCAAACAAATGCTCCTTTCCCAGGGTACTGCTGTTTATATATTTTTGTATGCTTTACGTGTTGATTATAATAGAAAAACCTCAGTGTCAAATGATACTGGGAATAAGAAACAGAACTTGTGACATATTTCTTTTCTTTATACATCATTTTCCCTGGCACTTCTTGTTCATTCTGCGAAAGTCTTTTATTCTCCTTCTCAAGTATATTCTTCTGTGATGATTTTTATTGTAGTTGCTTGTTTTAGGTTTGGCACAAATAGGAAGTCATCATGCAGATAGGTAGGTATTACTTTGCTCATGAATAGGATTACTGTGTGAGGAGGACAGAGTAAAGAGAATGCAGTGACAAGAAGGAAAAATATTTTCTATGTATGTTTTCGTTTCCTCTGCTGATTACTTTAGAAGCCTCTGACCACATTATGACCTTTGGTTTAGGCGTGTTTTTATGCTTCTGCATTCTTTGAGACACTGCTGCATTTGGTTGACTTTTTTTCCAGCTGAGAAGGTAAAATACAGCCACACAATAGAACCAAATTGGAATTAAGCATCATGCAAATTGTTTAAGTCAGGCTCATGGCCAGACAATAGCCTTTCACTCTGGCTGTAGTTGATAACCTAGTGAAGAAAAGCTGTCCCTGAATTGGATTAAAGTTGGTATTGCACATGCACAAAGGGCTAAATTAAATAGAATTGTCTCTGAAACAAAGGTAGAGTTTCTAAAAATAGCTGGGAAAAAAGTGTCATTTCACCAAAACCTTCTGCCAGGGGGAGAGCAGCTCTTAAAAGAGTTTGCAGAGTCATTGGAATGTATATTTGACAACAGATTTGTTTTTGACCAAAGATTAACTAATAAGGGAAACTTTGGTCAAACAATAAAAATAATGTCCCATAAAGAAAACAAAACACTATTTAGAAGGGAAAGGAGCTTGATTGTTAAGATCTCCTAACATCAATGCTTTCAAGATTTGAAGAAATGAAACACCACGAAGAGCTCTGCAAAGCCACTTTTCCTCAAGGATATTTTAAAATTTCCCATGGTAAAACCTTTGGCTTGAGCTTCGTTCATATTTTACTTAGATATTTTGCAAGGTCCTTTAAAACAGGTCTAGACTTAAGAAAAAAGAAAGATTCCCAAGGAAAGGTAAATTGAAGAAGGGATGAGTAGAAAGGAATGTTAAGAGACAGCAATAAGTAATACTAAGATGACCTGTGATTCAATCAATTCAATTATTTTTTTTAATTAGTAATGCTTTAAAAATTTGGACTTATGATAAACACTTCACATATATTATTGTTTTTGGTTCTTACCACATAATTGTGTGTAGCTGTTATTCTTCCCATTTTACATATTAGGAATCTCATTAGGGCTGTATTAGGGCTTAGTTCAATAGTTTTAATAAGATTCCACAGCTAGTAAGCAGCAGAGAGAGAAGTCGAACACAGCCCACACTCAAAAGCTCATGCTCTTGACCACTGAACTATCCTTTCTCAAAATAAGGTCTGCAGAGCTTAGTCCTTAGAAGCAGTATGAAGAAATATGTCTAATAAATTAGAGAAAGATTGTAAGCTATAACCTGTACTCCCTGTCACAACTTCAACTTGGTAAGTCACGTTGGATATTAATCTATTAAAATACTGAAAGTTCTGAATTTAAGAAATCTATTACACTTTAAAAAATCCAACATCTTCCCAACGTAATCGATGATAAAACTTTTCTCTATAATACCAAACTGCAACACACCGTTTTGCTGTGATGTTGATTAACGATTCCCTGTTTAAAGAAAGATGTATAGAGCACTTACAAAGTCAAGGTCACTGTATTAAGCTTTGTTCACGAATGTAGCCTCTGCCCTTAAAGAGTGTAGAACCAAGTGAAGTATTAAGAGTGCAGAACATAAATGGACAAAATCTATAATGATGATTGTAATTGGATACAGAGAAGCTAATAGCCACACGGAAAATGATGACAGAGCAGTTCAGTGATTTTGATGAGCTGTTATCAACTGTTGATAATGGGTGACAATTAGTGCATGAGTGATAATGCAGTATCTGTAGCATAAGTATATTGTAATTTCCAATGACTTTGGTATCCTCTAATAAAGAAAAAAATTTTTAAATTTTGTTCAATCAAATGGCTTATGACCAGTAATGGAGCATAATAATTATATGCTATCCAATAAGACTTTAATGTCGGGAAGATGATTGTTACTATTAAGGTGTTAGATCCAGATCATGAGATGGATGTTGAATGTGTCAATGCTTTCTATGGGCTTAATAAAGAGACTCATATGCAGGCCAGACATTTCGCTCTATATATAAAAGATAATAATTCTGAGCAATTTCATTCTACCAATCCCAGGGAATCCTTGCATTCCACTTAAAGACGTGTGTGGGGGATGTGGGTGTGTGTGGGTATGTGGGTGTGTGGGTGTTTACCTAAAGGCCTACTTGAAAGTGTACATGCTTGAATTGTATTAGATAATGTCATGATTATAAAGTTATATCAGAATTGTACCATCTTATTAAAGATTTTAAAATATACATATGTTTCAAATAGATGGCTCTCTCAAGAATTTTATATTTTAGGTCAAATAGATCGAGAATTGAAAACCAAAGCCCTAAAAAGGTGAACTCAGTCAGGTGTTATGCAAAGTGCAACTTCCAAAATAAAACTAAAATCATGTAATGGAGAAAAGAATTGGGTGAGTCAATTGGTATGTAAGAGAGCAAAATTCTTCATCAAATCTTATCTTAAACATTCACCTTTTGAAATAAATTTTTTGGCAAAATCAGAATAATTGGCAATGTCAGACAAGGTGAGATTCAGAATTTTGCAGTGTTCTCTGCACCCACACATGAACTCATGACAACAAATGTGTATTATAGTGGGGCTTTTATTATTTTTTGAAGGACTGATGTCCTGTCCCTGAGGACATATTTTTCCAGTCCTTGGAACTGGATATGTATTTGCTAAAGGGTAATTGCTGAAAATTCAGATCTTACCTGGGGAAATTCTGGGATGATCAATGATCAATGACACATATCTTGTTGACTTATAAACCGCCAATTTTTGGAACAACTACCTGATAATTTTAGGTTTCGATTTAGCATATATAATCAGATCAGATAACTTTCATAATGTTCTTTCAAGAGCTCGGGCTTGTTTAAGGACTTTCAGTATTTGAGTCCTAAACAGAAGGTTAGTGTTTATACTTGTCTTATTGTAGTTTCCTTATGAAAGAAAGTCAGTTTCAAATAAGATCAGTGTGATTCTAGACTATTATTTTAACTTTCTTCCTATTCCTTATACAAAATTGGTTTTCTCTTGAATGATTATAGCAGACTAAAATGACCACAACAAAACAAGTTGACGACTCTCTGGAGAATATTTGCAAAGGTCAGTCTGAAACCATAAAGACAATTCTGTTATTCCAACAAGCCTAATCTATTCTAGGTACTGCTTCCTGGTCTTTAATTCCAGCATCAGCATATCTGACAAAGTATTGAGTGTTCTTATTCAGTGACATTTCATTTCATACAGAGATGAGGACTTGAAACTAGAAGAGTTGTTTTGAATGGCACTGACTTATCTGGTAGATTAAAGAGGGAATGAGCCTTTATCACAGTCTTTCTTAAGCCTTCCATGCAGATGGATGAAATTAAGATCTCCTAATATCAAGGCTTAGAAGCAGGGGGTTACTTACTAGGGATAAAATTCATAAGTGGAGAGTAGTGACATTGTGAAATTGAGGATTCTTTTGGTTGGAAATCTCAGGAACCCAACTCAAACTAATTTCAGATTAAAAACAATGGGAGATGTTTATTTGCCAACATATTCAGGAAATCCAAGGGCTGATCATGTTCTCTATTAGATCTAAGGACTAAAATAATGATGTTTTCGTCTTCTCTCTCCAATTTTTCTTTTTCTCTTACATTTAGTTTTGCTTATCTCTTTTTCGCTTTGTATGTTGACTTCATTCTAGCCCTGCCACAGACAAGCTTGTGTCTCATAATAAGAATGATGCCCATGAATACTTTGCAACCAATTTATAGTAGATAACCCTAAGAGAGGGACATATTTTCTTTCTCAGCAGTCATCAACCAATTTGCATAGAAAGAGCCCATTAGTTCTCCTTGGGGCTTATGTTTACCTCTTGGATAAGTCAATTTGCATTAAAGTAAGGAGCCTCACGATTAGCTAGGTGTAGTCATGTGCCTATCCTTCTGGCCAGGGGACTTGTGTAAACCCGACACTCAGTTTTGCAAGAAATAATAGGAAGAGGGACAGGTAGAATCTTAGTGATTAAAAATGAATTGGTCAGAAAAATACAACTGATTATTTCTGGCACCAGTTTACAGTGATCCCATTTTTGTTGACCATTAAATATAAGGCAGTCTACTCTCATAATCATGAATTTAGCTGGCAAAGGATTTATTGATAAATATTACTTTTAGAAATTGCACTGACTAATGATAAGACCATTCCCTACTTGAGTGCTTGTTTAAAAGAAAGCTGAGAAGTTGAACTAGGTCTCAAGGCATCACTGGAGATAACCAAAACATATACAGCACCAGCCCCAGACTGTGACGAAGTTTCAGTCCTGCCAAGATGTTTCCATTCAGAACCATTCAACAGAGGCAATGGCCTCCTCCTTTTTCTTTTATTTCCCCTAAAATAGCTACGTTGAAGGAAGGTTTTATTTAACATTGATCTGATTCTTCCGTCTTTCTAAGTATAGTAAAATTTAGCAGCTCAAGCAACTAACACTTTTTCTGGTAGATAGTAATGATTACAAGGTTACAATGTTACAACTGCTTTCTTATCACAGAACTTGCAGTTATATGAGAAACTGGATGCTTACTCTCCTTTATCTCACAAAGTGAGATAATCACAAATAGAATACTTAGGATTTTTAAATGCACAGCCTTCTTGCCAATAGATTTTTATCTTCCTCTGATTACTATAATACAGAAAATGTGAGATGTATTTTCTTCATAATGTAAAGTTAATCTGAATAGTTAAGTGGCAATATCAGGCCTGCTTTGGCATTTGAGGTATATTTGCAAATTGGTTAATTAACTGTGGGTATTTCTAACTTTTGACTTCACATACGAAATGTCCCTTTGTGTTCTGTATACCTGTGAAATGTTTACTCTCTGGTATTGTCCTTTTCAATTTTATGTGAGTTTATTTCATATTTTTGTATGAGTAAGTTCTCCTATGAATGAAAAGCAAACTGGAATTAAAGACCAGGAGGCAATTTTCTTATATCTATCGTCTTCTTTAGTTTTGTGTGTTTGGTTTTTTTTTTCATATATTATTTTAAAAGTACCCTTAACTACAATGAAAAACATAACAGAATATTTTTCTTTCATTTCTATAATTAAACTTGAAAACGTTTAGAAAAACATGTAATGGGGTTAGACTGGAAGGTAATCCTTTTTGGCTGAATGCTATTTACAAACAATTCTAGATTCAGTGACTTTCCCACAATCTTAATGCCTCTTGCCTGGGCCTTAATTTTAGGATTTCTTTCAGTTAGCATAAGAAATAAGAACATTCTAGCATATAACACATCTAAGAGGGAACTCAAAGTATTTTTTAAGAACAAATGAATATCCAAACCATCTTAGATGCTTGTCTATATATTAAAATCTTTTTAATGGTTTAATAAAAAACATTGCAGGTATTACATGAAAAAATTAAAACAAGATTTTGAAGTTAAACACAAGGTATCCTGTACTTGGCTCTTTGAAAATTGCAATTTATACAGCAAACTCAGATGTATAATCAATAATATATACCGGGAACCCTCTGTGCAACAAATTAATAAGGATTTTTTTCTTTGTCATGGACATTTTCAGGATGACTCCATTCTCTTTTACTTCTAGATAACATTTATGTCATAGGTCTAAAATGACCTTCACTTGCCTCTCATCCCAAATGCCAAGTGTTGGAGAACACAACTCACATTTAATATTAATTGCCACTTTACAATTAATATTAGTTCTTATACTTCTGATAATGGTGCCTGAATGTATTCTGTGAGAAATGAGGGTATGCACATTTTCTTTGGAAAGATGAAAAACTTGTTCGTGAATCCAACATAGCTCCTCTCAATAGAAGTGCTTGATGTAGTTTAAGATCATGATTTTAAATTTGTCTCTCTCGAAGGGGCAGTATTGTGAAAGTTGCAAGCCGCTGTTCACATATTGAGCTTATTGTAATGCTACAATAAGTAGTTTTCTTTTTTAATATTGCCTTTCACTGCATGTTTGTTGTTGTTCATGCACTTGGAGGATATTTGGCAATGGGTGCATACATACAGAAGAAGAAACTAATGAATTACATTGCATAATCATAATCTAGCAAAGGAAAGCACTGTGACAGAAATGACTCTCATCATATCACTCTGCTTTTCTCCAAAATACACATGCTCACATTCACAAGTCAATTTGCCTCAAGCTTTTAGGACAAGTACAGCCCTGTGCTGTCTCAGAAGAGAAACACAGCCAAAAGCCTAAGATAGTGCATGCCGTAAACATGCTCAATTCACTCAGCTGCAATTCATGGATGATGTTAACTACCCTAGCCATACAGGATGTTAACTCACTTTAAATGATTCCTTTTGGTGTGTGTGTGTATGTGTGTGTGTATGTGTGCGTGTGTGTGTGTATGTGTGTGCGCGCACATCTACAACTGTTGGAAAATACAATCACTTTTTAAAAGCAGACCCAAAGTTTACCTGGTTCACCTTAGAAGAGTTCCCAAAAGAAACCAAACTAATAATTAATCATTCCACTTTCTCTTCTTCCCAATCGGATGATTACCTAAACACCGTGCTTTATTTAATTCTTTCATTTTGGTCAATGCTTAATATTTTTGAGTCCATATTCAAATTTTATGATATTGTAGACAGATAATAGGTTTTGGCATCATACTGACATACATAGGAAAATAAAGCCAATGTATGCCACAATTTTTTAAGATGTTAAGAGTATGCTAAGTATTCAGTTTTGTACTCCCATATTGAAAGCAAAGATTGAAATATAAGTACTGATAGAATGAAAAATGTCTATAAAGAAAAACCAAACAAACCAGTTTCGTGGAAAGTTTATTGCTAATCTTTTTGTGTACTTTTTCTGACTATATGAATCAAACTTCATTTATATCACGGATTCTCATAAAACAAGCATTGAATAATGTGTGCAACAATGGTTCTTGTAACATGTCCAAAATATAAGATGGTAAATCTGTAGGTCTCTTTCTTTTAACTCATTTATTATCCATCAATATTTAATGAATAACTAACACATGCCAGATACATTGCTCAGAATTGATAATATAATGTTGAAGTCAAGGTCCCAACTTCAAAGAACATAAAGTGCTGTCTGGGTTACAAACAAAATAACAGATTGTTAAAAAAGTGATTTAGGTGCAATAATACAAGCAAATATAGCGTATGAAGAGCATGAGTGGAGTCTTAAGAAATTATAGGAAACATTCAATAGTAGCAATGATAAAACCTAGTCAAGCATGAAATTTTATATATTTTAGGCAATACTCTGTGAATGTTCACATAACTAATTTTTAAATAAAATTTTGGCATCAGAGATTTAATATTTTATTTTCTGGTAAAAAAAGTCCAGTCAAAATATTTGTTTTATTCAAATACTTTTTTAGTATCAAAATTGAATAGGCAGATACTTCTGCTTTGTCTACCTAAAACTTAAGGAATAGACAATGGAAAATATACTCATTGAATCATTCATTTATTCATTCCATAGACATTTATTGAGCACCACGAAGTGCTATAACTATTCTCTACTGGGATACATAAAACCAAATGCATAAAAAGCTGCAAATAAGTCTACAGCCATGCCACCATGAACAAGCCTGATCCTATCTGATCTGAGAAGCTAAGCAGGGTCCGGCCTGGTTAGTACTTGGATGGGAGACCACCTAGGAAGACCAGGTGCTGTAGGGGTAAAAAATAAAAAAAAATAAGGGATTGTAAGATAACAAGGTCCTTGCAGTCTGTGAGGTCTACCAAGTGTTGCCTCACCATAAAAAAAAAAAAAAAAAAAGTGCAAATAAGACAGTGGATGTCATCCACACACCAAAATAACTGCAGTAATTAAAAACATATTCTAGATTATAACTAGAAAATTTAACTATATTTTGCATTCATTAAGCAGAAAAATGAAAAAGAAAATATATTTAAACAACCATCATCACTACAAGAGAGAAAAGAACATTCCTCTACTGAGCAACACTGGACACAGATGGTCAAAAATATCTCCTTTGAATGATCAACCATCCAAATTAGTTTCTTAAATGACTGACTCAATTGCTTAGATCTGGAACAAATTCAATTAAATTGAAAATTAATTTGCTTATGAATGAATATTTTTCCCTCAAAAAAAACTGGGAGGAGGGGAAGCCTTATCTTCTTTATATAATTGTAAAATTAAAATCTGTAAAAGCGACAAAGATGTTGATTTATTATTACTTCTTCTCCTAGTGTCCATTTTAATTATAGTGTATAATTTTATTTTTATGTTGGTTTTAGCTATTTCAGATACTACTTTTTCTAAAAAAATGTTTTGGGGCCTAAATAGAAAATAAGGTATATATGGATGATTGCTCCTTGAGTTAAATGATGGAGAGAATACTTTGAATTTGGCCAGCATCATCAATGACATCCATGTTGTCAAATCTGTTGACAGCACATTTGTGATGTTGGTGATTTGTTCACACAACAGTTATGGTTTACTTCTTCCTCTGCCAGCTTTTTTTCCATTTTGTTTGTTTTCTTTTTTGTTTGATTCTCTTTTCTTTCTCTTTATCCTAGACTCTAAATGTAGGAATACCATAGGCCTTGGTCTAGCTAACTCTTGTCTTCTTTATCTATACTCTCTAACTAATCTCATCCAGGTCAGTGGCTTTAAAGATCATCTCTAACTGATAATTGCCAAAGTGTTTTTTTTTTTTCCTTCTCCAGTCTAGACCTCTTTAATGAAATCTAGGCCTATGTATCCAACTATCAATTTGACATATACACTTAACTGTCTAAAAAGAGGCTCAAATTTAATGTTTAAAAATAAACTTTTAATGGAAAATGTACCAAATCTGTTCCTAATCTTTCTGGTTGACTATCTCACTAGATAGATCTCCATTCTACCATTAGATCTGGCTACAAACCTTGATATCATACACGGCTGTTCTCCTTTTCTCACTTGAAGCTGACCTTTGAATGTGTCTTCGAATTATACACAAATGTGGCCCTTTTCATCACCTTCATTCCTCACGTTGTTAACAGCAGTAGCCTCTTAAAAAGTTTCCCTAAATCCATCCTTGTCCCCCATTATTTCTTCTTCCCACTTCATATAGTGTGATGCTAATACAATATACAGATCACTCCACTTCTTTTTCAAACCTTCAACTCTCTATGATGGTACCCCTGGATGCTTCAGCTTCCAGTTTACTTTATTTTCTTTTTAATTTTATTTTATTAAGTTTATTGGGGTGATATTTGTTAATAAAATTGTATAGATTACAAGTGTACAATTCAATAATATGTAATATGTGTATTGCATTGTGTGTTCACCATCTGAAGTTAAATTTCCTTTCATCACCATATATTTGACCCCCTACCCTTATCTACCTCTCCCCTCCCCCGCTTCCCTCTGGTAATCACTAAACTGTTGCCCATGTTCATAAGTCTTGTGTATCTGTCTTGTTCATTTCTTGCTTTCAGTTTTATATCTCACATATGAGTGAAATCATATGATTCTCAACTTTCTGTCTGACTTATTTCACTTAGCATGATAACGTCAAAATCCATCTGTGTTGTTACAAATGGCAGTATTTCATTTTTTCTTTTAGCTGAGTAATATTCCATTGTATATACATATCACATTTCTTTATCTAATCATCTATCAAAGGGCACTTTGGTAGTTTCTATGTCTTGGCCACCATAAATAATGCTGCAGTGAATATCAGGGTACATATATCTTTATAGATAAAGATTTTCAAAATTTGGGGGGAGATACCCAGAAGAAGAATTGCTAGGTCATATGGTAATTCTATTCTTAATTTTTCGAGGAATTTCCATACTGTTTTCATAGTGGCTGTATCAGTTTTTGACCAAGGAGCAAAAAAAAATATGACAGAGAAAGAAAAACCTCTTCAATAAATGGTGCTGGGAAAATTGGAAAGCCACATACAAAAGAATGAAACTAGACTGCTATCTGTCACCAAGTACCAAAATTAACTCAAAATGGATCAAAAACCTAAATATAAGACTTGAAACAATACATCACATAGGAAAACAAAAACAAAAACAAAAACAAAAACAGGTACTAAACTCATGGACCTTGGATTTAGAGAGAGTTTTATGAATTTGACCTCAAAAGCAAAGAAAGTAAAAGCAAAAATGAATTAATGGGACTATATCAAACTAAAAAACTTCTGAACAGCAAAAGAAACCAGCAACAAGACAAAGAGGCTAGCAACTGAATGAGAGAAGATATTTGCAAGCAATGCCTCTGATAAGGGCCTAATATTCAAAATATACAAACTCTTACAACTCAACAATTTTAAAAAAATCCAATTAAAAAATGGGCAGAGGACTTGAATAGACATACAAATGACCAAGAGACATATGAAAAGATACTCAATTTCAATAGCTATCAGGGAAATGCAAAGCAAAACCACAATGAGATATCACTCTGCACCTGCTAGAATGGCTGTCACCCAGTTAACTTTTTGAAAACTTCTCTTATCACTCTCCTCCAGACATCATCCTACTTGTTTGACCTTAAATGCGCTCACCTCAAACTCTTTGTGTATTTAATAACCTGGCTAGCAAGCTCTTCCCCATATTCATTCACTGTCTCTTCCTCAGTTTCTGTAGAGCTCTGCATAAATATCCCCTTTACAAAGAAACCTTTCCCAACCACTCCATACAAAAGTGTTCCTCATTTTTACTTTCTTTCTAATTATTACTACCTGATATATATTTATCTCTATCTCTTACCACTAGAATGTAAGCTCCGTGAGACAATACAGATTTTATTTACTATCTACAGTAGTGCACTAAAAAGTGTAAGCGCTAAAAATAAAACTTATTTGTTGAATAAATTAATTAATAAAAGTGTATTAAAATTTTATTGTCTTTTAGTCATATTAGTCCCATATAACAATATTTGTCATTTCCAAAATTTAGCAAGGGTGGGAGAGTTATATAAAGATATTCATAGTCTCTGATCTAAAGAAATAGTGATGTAGTGCAGGGTTAGCATATTAAGGCTTCCTGTCTGGGGTAGAAGCTTCATGGGGTGAAAACCCACACTGACAAAACCCCAGAAATGATTAATGGTGCTCACCTGTAACTCACAACCAGCAATTTCTCATAGCTCTGGTAAGCAACTCTGCTGACTCTCAGGAATATTCCCAGTAAGTAATAAATCACAAAAGTAATTAAAATGCCCTATTAGAGTTCAGTAAACTTCTTATATTCAACCCCACATCCAATTGTATAGAAAAATTATCGACTCAGATATAGAATCAGAAAATAGTACAAAGTCCTTCACATGAAGTATCATAAGATATGTTATTTTCATTTTTTTCATATATATTTTTAGTTTCTATATTCAAGAGTATGACCTTGACATAGGTTGACGTAGAAAAGTGTCGGGCATTGAATGATCAAAAAATAATCTACTCCCTTAAGGTGTAAATCTATCCCCTTAAAACTGGAAAATAAAACTTGATCCGAGTATCAGACTTACAATTGAGTCCAATGTCACCTTAGCCACAAATAAAGCTTTGGAAGGAAAGCACATTAACAGAGTTGACATGTTTCACGATGCTGGTGACAACGAAGTGTGTGAGGACAGAGAGTTTGTCAGAATTCTAAAAAAGGAGTAATGCTTTGTAAGTTTTCATTCTCTTTCTGTTTTTCCTCTCTTTTGTTCCCTCACAGTTTTCCCCATACAAACACTGTACAATTCCAGAAATTATGTGTTCTTCCTTCCATCATCAGGCCAATGCTCAATTGCTCTTTCAAGAGTACATACTTGCCTTGAAATATCTACTTTGCTGTCGGGTATTTGTGAGTCTTTTATAATTTTCTGTGTCTGTTTAATTCACTTATGTCCCCTGAGATGCATCCTATCTTTTGCTCCAGGAACAAGAACTGCCTGAGAGGAGAGGAGAGAAAAGAAAACTAGAGGAAGTCATTGTAAGGACACTGAACACCTGATTGTTGTATGGAAGGAAGTCTTTCTCCTATCACCTCAGAGTTAGGAAGTTTGCTGGAACCTCACTTATTACAGCCCTTGTTTATTGTGCCCCTCACTGGTCTCAAGTTATTCAAGGTGTCAAGATGTCTGTAATTACAAAGATTTCTCCCCTGATCTAGAGGAAGTTACTGAGCACAGAAGTGTATCAGTTACCTTCCCTGTCTTCCATCCAAATTCATCCTCCCCCATCTTACCACAAATTAATAAGAAGAAAGTTGGAGATATCTTTTATCATTTCAGGTCTCATTATAAAAACTGTGAAAGGATCAACTGCATAACGAGTGAAAAAATACCCTTTGAGATGCTGAAGAAAAGTGCTGTATTTATAGAAAATCCCATGTCATGACTTTTTTTCCCCTATAAAATACTCCATGCTGCCATAAAATAACCAAGATTTCAGTAAAAGTGTTTATTTTTTCTATACACCTCCTGAGGAATATTTTTAGATGCTTCAAACCTCTTCTTTTTCTCTTTTCTCTCCTTTTTATTTCTAGTTTGCCTATTTTAGTTCCTTCTTTAGAATTCTCATTAAAAGAAATTTCTTTTCCATTTGCAGTTTAATAACTAGGTCAATCAGACACAGGGTTAGAAAAGAAATTAGAGGTCACCAAAAGTATAGAAAAGAGAAAAAGCACTGGGGATCTTTAAAGTAAATGTTATTTTACAGTTCTTTATTATACATACTGGAAAAAATATTAAAGAGGCTAGAAGCACATTATGAATATATATACACACTCAGTGAATATATATTCAGTATCATATATATGATACTATATAATATACTCAGCATATTATATATACTTAAAAAGTAACAATGGTACAAACAGCTGGAAACAGCCCAACTGAAAAACAGCTAGAGAGTTTCTAAGATATATGATTTTAATCCCCTAAAGAAATTGTCTCTACAATTCATCTGCGCATCTTGGGTCTGCTCATTTTTTGGTCCTAAAGGTAAGTTCACAGCCTAAGTCGGCATGAAGAGAACAACCTCTGGGACTGAGTTGCTCATCTAATTGATGTGAACATTGAGCTTTAGGGAGTACCAAGGTGCCAATATAGGCACTGGAACAGGTAATTTGTTAAATGGCTCCTGGTGCTATGTTAATTTGTTTCACATCAGGAGCTTTTTCTCTGACAACGCAGCATGTAATATTCTCCTGGTTCACAAGGTTCTGGCCCTGAGGGAGGTAACCAAGCATGGTAAATCTGGCCACCTGGGGTGAAACGTAAAAGGGGAGAGGCCGAAAAAACTCTGGAGGTAGTTACCATTTAGTGTTAAGTATTCTTATTTGATATTGCCTGTGTGCTTATATCTAGCCATATGTTAACCTATATTTCAAACTTTCAGCAAAGATTTTTTGTTTATAAGCCTAACAGTTCCTTTTTGACTTCGACCCTGAAATATAAATTAATAATGTATTAATTTACATTACATATTATATGCTATATTAAATATATAATATTAAAATAATAATTTTCTTATTAGTAAACACGTTTGTAATAAAAATTATAATTTTCTTTTTAGTAGATGATTTTTGAGCACTCTAGTGCTCAAGTAAATAGGACATCTAAGATCACATGTGAAAAAAGTTTTCAGACAGTTTCTGTTGTCTGAATTCTTATCTTTATTTTGTAAATGGAGAAATTGAGGCTTACATAGCTATTAAGGGGTAAATCTGTAAACCTGAATTTTGACTCCAAATTCAGTGCTATTTCCAGCACACTTCTACATTTTTGAAGTAAAAAGACTACTTACTCTTAGAACAATAATACTTAGCAATAATTGTTGAATTGCAAGAGGGTGATTATAGCCATTGTTTGTGTTTAAGACACTGTTGTACAGTGGAAATGATTTGCAGTACAAATAATACTAGCCTGTTTATTTCCAATTCTTTGCTCTTCTATTAACATGTAGTGTGACAATGAAAAAATTACTCCACTTCTCTGGATCTAAATTTTTTTTTTTGTATAAAATCAGTAAAAATGTTGGTTTATACCCCTGAACACCAATGCTTTTAAATACCTGCTATGCCTTAGGCACAGTACTAGGCGCTAATATTGAAAGCTCCGAGGAATAAGGCACTATGCTCCTAAAAGTGCTTAAAATCTTACTAAAGGAATTAGATTAGATAAACTCTTAAATCTTTAGAGTCTAACAGTGCTCAGGATGCCACAATATGTGCTGTTCACCATTGGTAATTCAGACAGATTTTGGGGGAATTCAGAGAAAGTTTGACCAGAGGCATTGCCATCATTGCCATTCACACAAATACTCACCTTGCATTAGAATCATTTTTCATAGGTAGATTATAGCTACTTTCCAAAGCAGTTTATATGAGGGAGAAGGCCTTATCAGTGTTGAAAATGGACTGTGAGATGTAGCTGAAGGAAATGTATAGAAATGAGACTCTCGGGCAGAATCAGCAGGATGACTCAGACCAATATCCCTCTAAGTTTGTTTTCATTATGAATTTCTCTGCCACCGTTTTTCTCTGTCAGTGTGGTACTGTTTGGAGTTGGGAACAAAACTTTCACCCAAATTTCAAAACTGGGCACCTAGCAGTTTTTTGTTTTATTCACCTCTAGCCAATTTCCACAAGAAGGTTTCAGAGTGCCTCCATGGAGACTACAGAACGCGACACTTCCATTGCAGGGAAGACAAAGCAGGATTTGAAGTCTGGAGAGGCTTTTTTCAAAAAGTTAAGGGGGAAATAAAAGCTATATTTATTTATCAGTTTATAATATGTATATGTGTTGCTACAATTTAAAAAGAATATTTGTTGTTGTTGTTGTTGTTGGGAGGTAGTTCATAAACAAAGAACTGCTGGATTTAAGCTAGCTAACTCATTTTCCCCTGGGTACAAAATGGACTTTATTTATAGATCACAGAATGTTCATCACTGAAATGCACGCTTATGCTCTGGCAATGCCCAAATCACAAAACTTTGAATGTAGATATGTCCAGTATTTCCAAAAGGCCAGAAGCATAGCAGTTTGAGTGTAATGATTTTTTTTTTTTTTTTTAAGTAAAGGAATGCTGAGTTAATGTTCTTAAATGTTAGGTTCATCATTTAGGACATATATTTAAATCTATTTTTTCACAATAAATTTATAAGAGTGTAAATAACAGTAATTTCTAAATTATGGGCAGACATACTATACAATCTAAATACAGTTAAGTACATAGGCCTGAATGAGCTTGTCAATTTCCCTGAACATATATTTGGCAGAGTATTTGCACTAACCTACTGCTAGAGAGTTTAAGCACAGTTTCCAAAATAGGAGGATCTGTGCTTTGTCTAAGGGTGGCTGACATACGCACAGTAGAAAACCAGAATATTAGAGTCTAATCAATCTGAATGGCCTACTTAATGTGCACATTAGAGAAATAAAATCAATGTCTAATTAAAAAAAATTAAAAATATATCAAAGAAATAGAGACACACTGCATGATAATTCCCAAGTGATAGGACGTTTTTCTTTTACATATCTTGTTTTAATGTTCGGTTTCACATTTTTTAAACATTTAACAAAATTTTAAACTGCACAAACAAAACAGAATAGACTAAGAAAAGATTTGGAAACTTACAACTCTTTTAATTAGGGGATGGGATCAGTTAATTTCTAAATGTCCAAAGTCTTATTCTGATGGAATTATAGAAGGCTGATACATATGTTAATTGACCTTGGAGAAGAATATTGAATATGTTAATGGCTAGCATGACTAAACATTTGCTTATCCCGTAGTTTATTTCTAAAATAAGACAAGTATGATGACAAAGTCCTGGAAAATTTCAGCAAATACTTCATATAAACAAGGCCTACATTGGAAAAGTAGCATTGAGTTAAGATTTTGAAAGAATATCTTTCTTTTGTTCATATAGTGAGTTTATTCAATCTATTGTGTAAAAATTAATGCTAGAATATAGTCAAAATTATTAGTTTCAAAGTTCATTTTTGCTGACTTTGAAAGTCCTGTGATTATATAATATAATTTAACAAACTGAAATATCCAGGGCTAAAGCGGAATGTTTATGCAATCTATTTTCAAATGAAAAAATTACAGAGAAGGAGGGAAAAAGGGAAGGAAGAAACAAAGATAGAAAAAGAGAGGGACAGAGAGACAAAAGAGGTGTAGATGAGAGAGAAAAAGCCAGAAAAAAAAAAAAACTGTTTTGGGTGAAGGATATGCAAGAGTTCTTAGAATTATTCTTACAATCTTTCTGTATGTTCAATATTAATTAAAAATTTAAAGAGTTGTTACAAACATATTAAGTAGTGAAGGATCTTCTTACGTGAATTTATAACAAAATAATTTCCTGTAAAAAACCTGAGTACCAAAAGCTGACATTTATTAACAGTACCAATCATGTATTCTTTGATTTTTATCTGCCCTCTGTGGTTAATGCTGGTCAACAGTGCCCCATCCCACCAGTCTTCAAAAAGAAAATTTGCACTTTCTTTGGCTTTTTTGGTATTCTTGATTCACTATCATGAAGACAGTCTGAAACTCCTCTCTAATCTACCATCTGTAGTTTGCAGACAAGATGTATACTTCTTATTACCTGTAAACCAGAGAAGGAAGACCTGATGTTTTTAAGGGCATGTGTGTGTGAGTGTGTGTGTGTGTGTGTGTGTGTGAGTGTGTGTGTGTGTGTGTATCAACTGCTTTTGAAAATAGTTTAGATCAGTGTACAGCAGAATGACCTTGATTCAGGCTTCGGAAGATGTAGAATCTTTGCCTGGCTCTCCATCATTTTAGCTGAACAACTTGGGCTAATCATTTAAAGCAAATCTTTGTCTCCCTAATTATAAATGTGTGGGCCTGTCTAGGTCAGAACAGAGCAAAAGAACTTTCTATGATGAAGCAAATATATGATAACAGCAGTCTACAAATTTTGGCACCAGGGACCAGTGCTTCTGTAAGTATCTAATGCCTGATGATCTGAGTGGTGAGGCAGTGATGCTCAAGCTGGGGAGCAGGTGCAAATACAGATGAGGCTTTTCTCTTCTCTCCTGCTGCTGACCTCCTGCTGTGTAGCTCGGCTCCTAACAGTTAACAGACCTCTACCAGTCCATGACCTGGGGGTTGGGAATCCCTGTTCTAGAATATGCCCTGTTCAAATAGCAACTAGATATGTAGTTATTGAGCATTCAAAATGTGTTATTATAACTAGGAAAATAATTTTTTTATTTTATTTAATTTGTATTAAATTTAAATAGTCATATAAGCTAGTGGCTAATATATTGGTGAGCACAGGACTACATTATTTTTACAATGATGTGATCCTATCTTTTAACATGGTGTTGGAAATTGTATGAGGAACTCAATTTTATTTTTGAATTTTGTTAAAATCTTTTGGATACCGAGAACACTCCAGTAAGTAAGGTAAGGGATATTTATAGAGAGTGAGATCTTAAAGGAATCTCATGGACTTAAAATCTTATGGAAATTCAAAATGACACACAAAAAAAGAGAAAACAACATTTTGGCCACATTTGCATAGGTGATATTAGCCAAATGCAGAAAAAAGCTATTCATTAATTTCTGCCTAAGTTATATCATTTGCTATGATAAAGAAACAATATTTATATTCAAACTTGAATTTGGAGATGCCTTGAAAATATTACCTCTTGACATAATATTAAAAGACAAAGAATTATTGAGTTTGCAAAAGGTAATCAATTCAAGCCAGATAATAATTATATATTTCTACTGAAATTTCAACCTCAATAATAAATTATAATAAAAAAAATCTAATTCTTGTGTTATGAACTCCTGATACTTGGTCACTGAACCTATATGTATTAGAAGTTCTAAATGGTTTCAAGAGATACCTTTTGAGTGTCAGGAAAAAAAACGATGCTATATTTAATGAAACAGGAAATTACTTAAATCTATACAGTCCTCTTAAGAATGATAAAGAGATAAAATCCAAGAGCTTGCATTATAACAGTGTGTCACCATGTCTCCATGTATTAATGCCTGTAACCAAGAGTGATTCAAAAAAAACTGTGAACTCAGACTGTACATGCATAGACTTTGACATGATGTTCCAAAATGGAAGTTTCATGTAATTATGAACCAAAATATATGCCCTTCTCTGCATTCGATGTACATATATAATTTGGGTTAAAATTCAATAATCGTTGCTTATTGACTTTTTTCTACATTTTCCTGTTCAAATTTCCAAGAAAAAAATGCAGAGTTTTGCACTGGGCTACATCAGTTCCTTCACTAGACCATGGATGAGCCATCCTGAGCTAAATTCTCTAAGTGACTCTAAACACATGCACTTTCTAGGCAACTAACATGTATTTAATGAATAAGTGAATGAACAAATAAATGTTGTTTGAGATATAGAAGGTACTATGATTGATTTGCATAATTAACAAATATATTTCATAATTTTTATCCAGTAATGGAAGTGCTGACTGGTCTATACCACTTGTAACTTGAGTCATAAATGAAAGTGCAGTTGCCTTTTGAACAACATAGGTTTGAACTATGCATGTGCAGTTATGCATGAATTTTTTTCAAGAAATACTGTAAGTGTATTTTCTCTTTCTTATGATTTTCTTAATAACATGTGTTTTCTCTAGCTTACTTATTTTAAGAATGCAGTATATAATACATACAAAATACAAAATATGTGTTAACAGACTTTATATTATTGGTAAGGCTTTTGGCCAAAAGTAGGGTACTACTAGTTAAGTTTTGGGGAAGTCTAAATTTTTATAGGGATTTTTAACTGCATGAGGATTGGTTCCCCTAACCCTTTTGTTGTTCAAGGATCAACTGTAATATGTTCTCACTAGTAAATGTTCAAGTCTGAACCTTGCCTAATCCTTAAATGTCACATAAACTTTTTGAGTGAATGAACAGATATTATAGATATGCCCTGATTTTCCTGATTTAATAATATAATTTGTTAATAGAAGAAAATGGTTCTGCCATGTAATCATTTTTTAAAATAAGCTGGTATTTGAATCTAACTTTAGAAAAAATTGGAGACAATGTTGAGTAATTTTCTAAACTTTCTGATAATTCTAGGTGGCTTAGGACTCATTTTGAAGCAGCTAAAGAAAAGGAAGACAAGAAGAAATATTGTAATCTGCTGCTCTGTCTTTTAGGGAACCAGTGGTACAATTGAGGACTACAGTACATAACTCGTGCCTCAGTGCCTCATAGTATTGTTGTGTAATTATCTGATCCATGTGCACCTGTTTGTTTCCTGAATCCGCCTTTTCATTCTCACAGCCCCTCTTTCCTCTACTACTATTCCTTCAAAGACCATGAGACTTTCAGGAGCTTGATTTAGAAAATATGTCCATACTTTGATATCTGATTTCTGGCACCAGTCATCTCTGAATGACAAATTTTGTAATCAGTTTCACCTTGATTGCAACATTGGCCTCCTGAGATGTGACCATGTGCCCTTGACTTAAATCCCAAAGGCATCTGTGATAAACCTATCCCACATATGTCAGTTGACAGAAAGTGAGAAAAACTTGAAAAGGTCTCAGAGAGGAGGCTTCTACAAACATTCATGTGAGCGGGTATGTGTGCGTACGCACACACACATACACACTGTTAATAATTGTATTCTGTGAAACAACTACCTCATAGGAAATCAGTTTGTAATTAATTTGTAATCAAAGTTAGGGATGTACTAAGAGTTCAGTTTAGTCGTCTCTACCAGAGGAAGCTTCAGCTAGTGAAGAATGACTTGTTAATGTACTAGCAGCACCATGACTATCATAATAAACATATAAGGCATTATATAAGTGAGCAATATGTATCCCATATAAGTCAGAGATTGAGTAGATAGTTGGTAAATGAAATAACTTAACTAGAAAGAAAGTATACTTTTGAACCTAGAAGATTAACTGGGCTTTTGGGTACAAAAAGACAATGTTATCATGAAAGTCAGCCAATTAAATTGATACTGTCTTAAACTCATTTTGGAAATGCATTTTTATCCTTAAAGTTAAATATTGATTGACTATTGCAATAAATTGGGTAACAGTAGTTTAAAATACATTTCAATTAAGCTATGAATATCTTGAAAATAGAGCATACATATTTTAAAAACATGTCTACAAAAGCAAATCTATAAGATTAAAAAATCAATATTCAAAAGAATTTACATTACAAATAATCATCAGTTGAAAATCTTCATTTAGGAATTTCTTATTTCAAAGAAATATTGTAAAGCCAACTGTAAAAAAAGTGTTTTGTATTCTTAAGGAGATAAAAACACTGTTAGTATAGTGCCTTATACATAGTAATTGCATTATAGATTTAGGAAATAAATTAATAAATTATTCAATTTTTGATTAAATAAATTTATTAAATAAATATATATTAAACACTCTTTGACCAGAGATGTGTTGGGTTCTGCAAGGATATATAAATGAATTATGTGAAACTCTGTCCTCAGAGAAATTTTAAATATTTGTTGAGACTATCGTGAACAAAAGCAATTTCACAAAAAAAAGAATAATCATAGGAATAAACACTAAAGTGTTAAATTGAACATTATTGATATCAAAGTATAAAGTATGTGAAGCATTTACTGTAAGTCATCACAAAATGGAGAGCTCAACATGAAACATAAATATCAGCTTTAATATTTGTTTCTTAGGAGAGATCACATTTTATTTTTACTTTGTCCTTTGTTTCTAATGTTGATTATCAGACTCTGACTGCTATAAATTACAAAAGTAGAAATATAATACCTTGGGATTTCTAACTGAAATATGAAAAGGTTACTAAATTATATTAAAGAGTTCCTAGTCTATCAAGTATTGACATTATTCCTTAAGGAAAATACAAACTTTAAAATATTCACGCTGTTCACTTACAGAGCTGAGTTGATATTTTTCTTCTGTCATGGCCAACCTGATATTTAAAGTCAAAAAAAGCATTGTGGTAATGAAATTGTAATGTATATTTTGAAAATCAACTAATATAGAGCAGGGGAAAGCTATATATTTTTTTCTGATGCTACATGTATTGAAACCACTTTACTTTGTACTCAGACATGAATCTTAATGGTCTGGCAGTGGGTTATGTTTGCATTCACCAAATTAGCATCATTCCATGCACCCACACAACTTTGAATCTCACCAACATTATTGCAAATAAAATCTTTTTACCACCGGTGCTTTTATGTAGCAGAAATATAGAATGTGCATATTTTTGCATAATACAAATATGCGGTAGAAAGAAAAGTACCTTGAAAAACAGGTTGCCAGTTTATAATTTTAAATATGGTAAGCTTTGGTTTCTCAATTGTCTTTAATCACAATATTTAGCACATCAAAAAGTAAAGAAGAAAACATACATTTGATTTGGGTTTCACTATTACCATTTAGTGCAAGTGAAAACATTCATTGACGGAAAATGAATAAACATTAGTATTTATTTAAGAAACATTCACTGAGCACCTTCACAACTAAATCAAGAGCTCCATCTATAATTTCCTGGTTGAGGATTCTTGGGCAGATGGCTTTGGCTACCACAGGTGGGCTGGTTAGTGAAGTTTAGAAAAATTGACCCCACAATGTCCAGATTACTGTTCCAGTGACTTTACAGATCAACTAACATTGGTCTCTCCAGTTCCTTAAGCTATCATCCTCACAAACAGTCTTTAAGTGTAAAGAAATCAGGTAAAAACATGAATGGCTCAAAAAAACTCCTATGGTCTCTACAAAAAACTTTGTCAGAGTACAGATCATTATGAGATTTACAGTTATTACAAATAATTTTAAAAGGTCGAAACTGATAATTGAGAAGAAAAATGAGGAGATTAAAAAGATGGTGTAGCTGGAGTAGCAATTGTTGCAATGCAGCCTTTGATAAAAGGATTGAAGTTAAACATTAAACACTAAGCCTTCAAAAAATAAATCTGTACTATTAAGGGTGTTTGATGGGGTGAAAGTGGGGGGCAGGGCATAGATGTTGCTGAGATTGTGTTAGAAGGGACACTTTATCAGAGTCAGAACATTTTTATTTCAGGTCATGATCTACAGTCACCATAGGTGAAACTCAGATATCTGACCCTGTAAGAGAAAAAGAATGGCGCTGCTGAAAGGTTGAAATCAAGGGTGATCACAGGCAAAATGGAAAGATAAAAATGCCTTGTTTTGAGCCTGAATGTTTAAATTACTTTATATCTGATGGTCAACAACAAAGCTGTCTTATATAAACTCCATTCTGTCTTTCTGTTTCACAGTTAGAATTCTTAAGGTCATGTGCAAAAAAATTCTGTTAAGATAAGCTCTCCTGTGTTCAGGAAGGCAAGAACATGATGTATAAAATATGGCTTAAGAGGGAAGTGAGAGTTTTTCTATCTCAGAGTGTGAAAGAATTAAAGATTTCTAAATAATGAGAGTACATCAAAACATAAAATTGCTCAGAGGAAAGATGCTTGTGGCAATGAAATTAACAAAAGTGGTTTGTTTGTGGTATAACATCAAAATTATTAATAGAGTCGTTTCTCCACTAAACAATTGAATCAACTGGCCAGTGAGTTCAGTCATATAATTTACTTGATTCATCTTTCTACTGAGAAACATCTGCTATAATGAATTATGTAAAGTAAATGTGAAACAATTGTATGCTTGGCGAAGAAGAATCAACTCCTTGAACAAATTCATTAACTGGTGGTTTTGAGCTTGTAAAAATAGATCCCATATATATATATATTTTAAGGCAAATATGCACTATCTCTGAATATTTCTGGCCTCTTTTTTAAATGTAAATATTTTCATTTATTAATTGAATGATTATCCCTCAAGAGTTTACATCCTTAAAAAAGAATTTCAAATGCAGGTTGCTTCCAGAGATCAGTGTCAGATGCCATATGTATATACTTTTCATTGACTATTTTCATACTGCTTTGTTTGATGGCATTGTGTTTACGTGTATGTGTTCAGGGGAGGGGAGTTGCTTAAAAAGAAGACCATGACAGAACCTTGGCTTAAACTATATGTCAGAGGTTGCAAAATGGCAAATGAATTTGGCTAACAGAAGCAATTAGGCTTTATCAACATCTAAAATGAAACAAAGAAATGAACAATCAAAAGTATGAAATTTGTTGCTGACACCTGAAATCAGGAGTTTTCATCTCTACTGCTGGCGAGAGCTTAGTCACCACTGTTAGCTTTAAAAAGGCATGTTCCCCTGCCCCTTTGTTTCTGTCATCCTCCTGGTCTCTAGACATTTGAGTTTGCAACTCTTGAGATTAGTTTTGGGAAAGATCCTAACAAATACTATTAAAGAGATGATTTATGTGCACTTAGAAACGAAATCAGTGATCACTATTAAGTGTAAGTCATGCCAAACTAAACTAATTTTGTCTGATGATGGAGAAGCTAGTCTGAGGAATAAGAAATAATCATTCGGCAAACAACATTTACTTATTTTATTCTGTTTTCCATCAATATGTTTTGGTGGCATGCATAGATAATCACATTTTTCATAAAGAAATGTTCTCTTACCTTTAGTTCCAGAAATAGATTTGTAGAATTTTATTATATTTTTCTTACGTGTTATTGTTTTTTTCTTTTTCAGTCACATAAAAAGTGGTTGCCTTGCTCAGTTCTGAATGATACTCATTGTGACAAATACCTTATTGAATGGCTTTTCTCCATTTTCTAAAATTTTGGAGATTGAATTTTATGAAGGGAGGGTAAACTAATGCAGTCTATATTTATTTTTCTATTCAGAGATAGTGCATATTTGCCTTAATAGCTGAATTTTTCTACGGCTGATTTGCTATTAATGACATATTACAAAAGATATTAAACTAATATCTGAACATTAAGCATTTTTCTGCTTCGTTAATTAAACTAATAAGTATAATGCAAATGTATCAGTGCCTAATCTAATTAAATTTATAGTACATTGTTTATAAGTGAAGCTTTTAACAATCTAGCTGTTATGGGCAGCTTTATAAATATGATTCATCCATTTTTTTAAATGTCATACTTCAAGTGACAACAGTAAAATAATTATTAAACTGTGATGTTCTTGAGGTTATATTAGATGTTATCAAAAGACATGTTAGCTTTTTATTATAATTTAATGTCAAATTTTGGTGGATCACAAAAGAGACACAAATTATCAATAATTCATATTTAGAATTTTAGCAGCTTTTCCTAGCAAATTGAATTTCAAGGAAAGAGAAATATTTTGCTGCTATGCCTTTCCATTTTAATTGTCATTTTTATAATAAGTATGCATGATTTCATAATTTACATGAAAATATTTTCATTTTCTAGGGGAAAAGGAGGAGACAGGAATATTATCTAATGGTATTTAGGAAAGAGCAAGAAAACCATGGATAAAGAGTACTTCAGTGAATAAAAAAAAACAGGACTGAGTAAGTTTTTAAATTTAAACTTATAAAATATAAAACATTTATAAATGTGGAGAAAAAAGGAGAAATAAATTAAAGATGAATCCAAGAATTTGAACCTGGGCCAGCAGCAAAGAGTCTATGCTATTGACATGATTGGACACACATAATCAATAACAAATGTAGGGAGTCAATGAACAACCTCAGTTACTAAGATATACAAGGTGAACTCACTTGCAGTCACAAAGACTCAGAGAGCCACAGATAGATTATAAATCCCTCAGGGTTGGGGGTGGAGGGAGTGCCCATGCACATATTATTTATCATTTATTTACTTGAGCACGATATATGAGTAAATATTTTCTTAATGAATGGAGACACATACACATATACACATCATACTGCATATATATCATACTATAGTAATCTATCTATCATCTATCATCTATCTATCATCTATCTATTATCTATCATCTATCTATCTATCATTATCTATCTATATCATCTATCATCTATGAAATAGGCAGAAGTAGGCTGGTATTCTGACTATCAATTAGGTATATCAGATTATTAAATAATAGGAGGACTTTTGAGAAAATTGTTCCAGGTTTGGCCTAAGACTGACAATGTCCAATACAGTAGTCACTATCCGCATGTGCTTATTGAACATTTGAAATCAGACTACTAAGAATTGAAATGTGCTGTTAATAACTGTAAACACATGACAAGTATGAACATTTTGTAAAAAATGTACAATCTTTCTCATTTATGATGTTTATATTATTTATTTGTATTAAATAAACAATTTTTAAAATTAGTTTTACCTATTTTTACTTTTTTAATGACTACTAGAAAATTCAGATTTCAAATATAGCTTGCATTTGTGGCTGGCATTACATTTCTAATGGAAAGAACAATCTAAGGAAAGAAGTATCTTCAAGCTTCTCTTCTAATATCAAAAACTTCTATAAATATGAGTAATTAAAAATGTTTTTAGATTAATAGTAATAATTTCTGAGTATATTTTTCTGCAAAAAATGTGTTTTATTTCTCATTTATAGTTGTAAATTCAAAATTCTTATTGTTAATAACTTGTTTTTGTTTTTGTTTTTTTAATTTTAGGAACCTACTTCAGCTCTGCCATGAAAATCTAAAGTATGATGACAACAAAAATATTTAAAATAGCTTCCATTAAAATGATTTAACTTAAGAAAAAGCAAAAATTAATCTTAAAATAATAATCATAGGGGGTCATCCAGTCAAGAGAGAAATATATTTTAAGGGAAGCAATTTACTTTAAAGCAACTCATTGCTAATCAAAATCAATTGAATATTGAAAATAGTTAAGATTTTTTTACAGCTCTCACCTTGAAAGTTTCAATCAATGGACTAAAATAAATTGTCCCAGAAGAACAGCTGTGTACCTTCAGGTGATAAAATAATAAACATAAAATATAGTTTTGTTTTAATGAGCATTAATACTAAATTGGGCTATGTAATCTCATCACTTTTCATAGCCTAATTTGCTGTGACACAATTTCATTCTACCACATTTACATTTCTATATTCAAGTAACCGGCCCTGCCTTTTAGATTGTATCCATTGCATCATCCAGGAGTCTAATTAGATACATTGAACTAGCACATCTCCTTATTCATTGCTCTAGGCACTTCACTGACCCTTTGTAGATTCTCTGCATAGAATACTGTTCCTTTCCCCTTGTCTTCTAGTTAACTGCAACAAATGCTTCAGAACTCAACAAAAGTGTCCTGTGTTCTACAGTTTTTTCAAATCTTCTATTTGAAATTTCTTTTGTGGGAATTATTGTAATTGCGATGTTTTCTGTTTCTATGTGGTCTTTTTATTAACGTTTGTCTTTTCCACTATAGTGATCCTAAATTCAGGGATGACATCTTGGCAATGCTCATTGTAGTATCTACAGCATCCCTCATGGTGCCTCTCACACAGTGGAGATGCCACAAATACTTGGTGAATGAGTAGAGCAACTATATTCTCAAGCTCTAAAATAAAGTGCCTGAACACCTTTTTATGTTTCTTGCCCAATGGCCAGTTTCTGGCAATAAATTATGTTTAGGCAATTAATAATTTAATTGTTATAAATTATTTGGCCTGTGTTATATTTTATTTCTCTTCAAATATTTTATTTCTGCATGTAGACATGTTTATTTAGAAGGGTAATGAAAATAATTTTCTCCTCCTGATGGCTAATTGCTATAAAAATAAATTAATTCTCCAAAAATATTATAGACATACTTGATGCTATGGAAGCTACAAAGGTAAGATAGAAAAAAATTCTTTTTCTTAAGGAGAATAAATAAATAGGGGAATAAATACATGTAATACAAATGCTTGTTAAGAAATTTAACCAAAGAGGTAGAAGACTTGTACTCAGAAAATTATGCCATTGAAGAAATAAACTGAATACAGCACAAATAAATGGAAGCATATATTGCACTCATGGATAGGAAGAATTAACGTTGTTAAAATGTCCATGCTATCCAAAGCAATGTATAGATTCAATGTGATTCCTATCAAAATACCAACAGCATTTTTCATAGAACTAGAACAAATAATCCTAAAGTTTATATGGAGCTGCAACCCTGAATAACCACAGCAATCTTGAGAAAGTTGGAGGTATCATAATACCTGATATCAAACTATACTACAAGGCTATAGTAATCAAAACAGCATGGTCTGGCATTAAAACACACACACACACACACACACACACACACACACGCGCGCGCGCGCAGAGATCAATGGAACAAAATAGAGAGCCCAGAAGTAAACCCATGCCTATACGGTCAATTAATCTATGACAAAGAGAGAAAGAATATACAATGGGGTAAAGACAATCTATTCAATAAATGGTGTTGAGAAAATCAGACAGACACATGTAAAAAATGAAAATGGACCACCTTTTATACACTATATACAAAGATAAACTCTAAATGAGTTAGACTTAAATGTAAGAACCAAAACCATAAAACGCCTAGAAGAAAACATAGGCAGTAAACTCTCTGACATTGCTCTTAGTAATATATTTGTTTTCTGATGTATCTTTTTGGACAAGAGAAACAAAAGAAAAAATAAACAAATGGGACTATATCAAACTAAAAAGTTTTTGAACAGAAAAGGAAATCATCAACAAAACAGAAAGACAACAAACTGAGTGAGAGAAGATATTCACTACTGATACATTCTATAATATCTAAAATTTGTAAAGAGCTCACACAACTTAACACTAAAAAACTAATAATCCAATTTAACAAAAAGGCAAAGGTCCTGAATAGACATTTCTCCAAACAGGACATACAGATGGCCAATTGACACATGAAAAGATGCTCAGCATCACTAATCTTCAGAGAAACACAAATTAAAACCACAATGAGATATCACCTCACACCTGTCAGAATGGCCATTATCAATAAATCAATAAACTAGTATTGGTAAGGATGTGAAAAAAAGGGAAGTCTCATACACTATTGGTGGGATTGCAAATTGATATAGCCACAATGGAAAACAGTATGGAGTTTCCTCAAAAAATTAAAAATAGATCTACCATATTACCTAGCAATTCTATTTCTGGGCATTTATCCAAAGAAATCCTAAACACTCATAAAAAACGTATATGCACCCCTATGATCATCACAACATAATTTACAATAGCCAAGACATAGAAGTAACCTAAGTGCCCATAAACAGATGATTGGATAAAGAAGAGGTGGTAGTAAATATATACAAAGGAATATTACTCAACCATAAAAAAGAATGAAATCTTATCTTTTGCAACAACATGGATGGACCTGAAAGTTATTATGCTAACTGAAATAAATCAGACAGAGAAAGACAAATACTACATGATTTCACTTCTATGTGGAATCTAATGAGGAAAACAAACAAACAGAACAGAAATAAACTCATAAATGCAGGGAACGAGTTGATGGTTGCCAGATGGGAGGGGAGTTGATGAGCAATGTGAAAAAGGTGAAGAGATTAAAAAGTACAAATTGATAGTTACAAGTAGTCATTAAGATATAAAGCATAGGAAATATAGTCAATAATGTTACAATAAGTATATATGGTGCCAGGTAGGTACTAGATTTATTGGGGGATCACTTTATAAATTATATGAATGTCTAACCACCATGCTGTACACCTAAAACTAATATAAAATAATATTAATTTCAACCATAATTGAAAAATAAAAAATGCAGGTTAGACAGTAATACTGGCGTAAGGGAGGTTCAGAGTCCAGTTGATGGATGGACTATCTCCAATTAAAATAACAATAAAAAAAAACTTCATAAAGGAGGAGTTATTAAATACGAGCTTTGAAGAATAAGCAGGGTTTGGACCTGCAGAAGTGTATAAAATGCATTTTCTTTAAAGGAAACAATGTAAGCAATGGTATGGAGACTGGGCATTGAGGAACATATATGAATGGTGAATAGTTCACGATTTCTCTAATATAAGGTGTGAATAAATGCAGTATGGTAAGTTTACCCAAGCGTCACCTTAGGAGGCAGGTGGTGATAATTTTAATTCTCAACTCTGTGATCTACTGGCCATGGGACTTTATAGAAACAATATCTCCTCTCTAAATCTCACTTTCTTCAACTGAAAAAAATAATGGTAATAAATATCAAAACTTTTGGGGGGCATTGGAAGCATAAATAAAATAATGTTTATTAAAAATTTAGGACAATAAATTTTAAATAAATTATTTAAAATAGAAATTAGTTCTGAAAAGTATTGTGGAAAAAAGTTATACAGAATCTGAAATACTATAGTTTTATTTTGTAGTCATTGGTTCTATGTTGCCTCCATGAGTCATTTTTGTATAGTGGTTAAGTGCACAGACTTTTAAACCAGGCTGTATCTTTCAAATCTGATTTGTTTGTTCTTAGATAAATAATTTAAGGCAATTTACTTATACTCTCTGTGCCTCAAGTCTTCATCTATGAAATGCAAATAATAACTATTATAAAGATCAAATAAGTTAACAAATGCAAAGACTGTAGAACAGTATCTGGAAGTATTATGCATGCATGTAGGATGTATTATATAAATGTTAGAGATTATGTAAATGACTATGGGTTAGTCATCAAAAGCATTTTAGAAGAATGTGTCTGAATCAGAGATGTATTTGAGAAGAGAGATACATTAGAGAGCTTTTGCAATCCTCCTAATTGGAGGAAGCGAAGGCATGAAGAAGAAGAATAGACATAGTGAGAAATAAGAGTTGAGTGAAAACTTAAAAAGAAACCTCAGAGTAGAGAATAATTGGAAACTTACTGGATATGGGGTTAAGTGAGTGGTAGATGTCAATTCTAAGATTTTAAATCTGAGGATTGAGAGAGTATGCCCCAGACAGAAATAAGGAAAGGGACATATTTTGGATGTGTTGTGCTTGTATTGCTTTTAGCATTTCTAACTGAGATGTGTAGGAGGTGGAAATGAAGGGCTGGAATCTAGAGCATTGAAATGTAGATGAATAGGTGATAGTTAAAGTTTGAAAATAAAAAGGAAGAGAGATTAGAGAATAACATAATAAGGCTGAGGGAACTCATGAAAAATATATATAGCAAGGTTGGAGGAAAAAGTAAAGTTACAGGAGAAAGGGATAAGACGGAACTTAAAGCTACCATTTTTATTTTATTTTATTTTATTTTTTTCCAGCTTTATTGTGGCATAATTGACAAATATATATTTAAGGTGTACAATGTGATAATTTGATACATGAATACATTGTGAAATGACTATCACAATTGAGTTAATTAACACATCCATCACCTCACATAGTTACCTTTTTTTTCTATGTGTAGTGAGAACATTCACAGTTTACTCTCAACAAATTTCAAGTATACAGCACCATATTATTAACTATAGTTACAATGCTGTACATTAGGACCCCGAAATTTATTTATCTTGTAACTGAAAGTTTGTACTCTCTGATAGACAACTCCTTATTTCCTGCATTGCCAAGCCCTTGGCAAACATAGTTCTACTCTCTGGTTCTATGAGGTTGATTATTTAGCTTCCACATGTAAGCAAGATCATATATTTGTCTTTTCATGTCTGACTTGTTTTACTTAGCAAAGTGTTTTCCAGGTTCATCCTTGTTGTTGCTAATGGCAAGATTTTCTTCCTTTTATGGTTGAATAATATTCCATTGACTATATACCATATTTTCTTTAATAATTCATCTGAAAAAGAAGAATCGGCTTAGGTCAAGTCTTTAGTGTTTGACATCTCTGAGTGCCAAGATAATTATAAGAATCGTAGTACTTGCCTGGCTTTTGTTAACTGCCTTAGTGTCTTGAAGAAAAACAATGACAGCTCCAATTCAGCCAAATATTTACTCAGGACATGCTGTGAAAGTCTCGGCAATATTTAGTGCTATCCATATCCTCTATAGCTGAATGACAGAGTGTGCTGAAAAGAAGGCTTGGGATTTAATCATAAGAATGGCAGAACTTGCAAAGGAGCCTGAACTCTCATCCTTGACAGGTCTCCTGTGCGAAAGTCAGGGTCTCTAGTAAGAAAGAAGTAGGCCTCTGTGACCTGGGATGGGGGTAAATGAGTTTCCGCTTCTGAAAATCTTGAACATTCAAATACTGTTGAATTTTCTATGCTTGAAAATGTAGATCTCTCTTCCCATTCACTAGATGAGATCAGCTTTCCTTGGCTTGGAAATAATAAAAGATGTCTTTGGAGATGGATGCTTCTCAGGATAGCGCTTTTTCTTCTCAAGATCACTGCCACCTACCTTTATTGCCCCAATCCTCAGTGTAGCTCAAGTGGGAAAATGCTCTCTCTTATATGAGAGGAAATACCACAGTCCAGGAAGAAGTTGTGCTTTCTGTCTAAAACATACATGCAGAAACTAGGAAACATTTGTTTAAGTGGTAATATATCAAGGTCGGTAAAATATTAGGTGGGATAGGATATATGTTATTACACAGATAGTAAGTACATGTGAAACTAGTCCTCATATAAGGCTAGGATGGATTCTTGAAGCTTGGACATGATGAATGTCCTATAGAATGTTGGAGATACCAGAACTATGTTGACCAGGTACTGAGGAGGGGGTAAGAAGACTAGCAAGTGGTTATGTTAGAATGAATTTATTATGTTAGACGAAAAAAATTATCATTGATTATTTTCCCAGGTGGGCCCAAATTCTCCTCATTTAGTCAATAAATAATAAACTAGTGAAGGGGTACCAACGTTATTGAAAATAACAGTAGTGGTTGTTATCTGCTGACCAGAGTTAACTTTGGAGATGCTGATATAGTCAGTGAGGCTTATAGGATTCCCATAAAGCAGGGAAAGTGGCAGCACTCAACCTTGTGGTTGCCATAAAGAGCCCTAAGCTTAAGTGGCAACCAGGCCACCTTGGCTTATAGGTATCTATAATAAGGCCAATAGATAATGGTATTCCTAGGTGTGGGATACATGATCAGCCAATTAGGATACTGCTCGCTTTGTAGAACCAGAAAAAAGATTTATATATACATTGAGTTGGATGTTTATGTCAGTATATCAATACAAAATCATGGTCCTTTGCTTAATTTTTTGACCTATGCCAGTTCTCAAACTTAAGGCACATCAGCTGAAGGTGAGTCTATGTCCCATGGAGGAGGACCTCATTTCTACCACATAGCGTATACAAAAGTATATACTTAATTATTTCTCAGAGGGACCTGTGGCCATCTACCAGAGTAACTGTACACTGAAGAAATGGGAATATCTAGATTTTTCAAATGCTCTTGAATACAGGGTCTCAGCAGACACTAAAACCAGAAGGTTCATAATTCCATCATAAACCCTAGGTCTTATAAAATCCAAAATATAGGTAAGTTTAGGGCAAATACATTTCATAGTGATTTCTGTGATAACATAGCCCCACTCCATGGTAATTTCTCAGGCTTTCAGGTGCATTATAGAGATGGATATATTTAGCAGTTGTCAAAACACTTATATTGATTTTTAGATCTGTGGAGTAAGAGCCGTTATGTTAGAAAGAGCAAAGTGAAAAGTTCTGAAACTGTCCATATTTTTAGTTAAGATAGTAAATCAAAATCAGTACTTTAGTCCTGCATAGAAGTGTAGAGATCAATTTTATTGCTGAATACTAAAGGATTCAGGCTTATGAATCCCATCATATCCCCATTTAATATATCTGTATATTCTCGGCAAAAGGCAGATAGATAATGGTTAAGTATCATTTGAGCGCCATAAATATAACCAGATATCATATTCAATACCAGATATGGTATTTTTAACACATGGAAACTTTTCTTTCATCATTTTTAATACAAAATCAATAAAAGAGATGTTATCAGATAAAGATAAATCTTTAGCAATGGTTTTATAGGCAAAGAAAAAGGCTATTTCAGATAAAAACAAATAATTATACAAAAGTGAAGATATAATGAATGTAACAATATTCTAAAACTAGAATTGTAGTACTAATAAATCTGATGGAATCGGAGAGTAGGAGTATTCTTTGTCATACTCCTAGGACAACGGATGATACCCTCTGAGGTAGAAAAGATAGACATGAAGGAAGTTTTGTGGTAAAGTATGACTCCTCTTACACTTAGGCAGATAGCACATTGTTATTTATTATAGGCTTACTCTTTGTTTACATAACGTTGTGTTAAGTAAAAATATTTGTTACCTTTTCAGCCATGTAAGCTCTTGAATCTACAACCCCTATTCTTTATCATCACTTTTAATAGAAATCATTTAACCAATTTTGTAATTTTCTCCTGGTGTATTTTCCTGACCAAGAACAAAAATGAAGAAAGAAAATAGTGAGGTCTCACAGCTTCAGATTGACAAAATAATTATAAAAAAGAACCAGATGGTAAGGAAATAAATTCAAAGAAGTATCACAGAACATTATTTAAATTGTTAAAGATGGAAAAATGGCCAAGCAAAAATGCAAAATAAGGTAAGAAAGATAATATAATACTCTAAAGGCATTAAAGTACTGAGGCAATGGAGAATATATTGAGATTTAAAGAACGGTTTAGTATAAATAATAGAAGTGTGGTCAATAATTATTTCAAAATCGAAGACTTGAAGGAAAAACAAATGAAAAAGAGTTGAGAAAATAAAGGAGCTACAAGACTGTAGCATTAGAAAACTCCCTGATGTAGGTATATATAACTGTAACCAGAAAATAAGATGTATTATTTCAGAATGAAGGTATGAAGGAGCTCTGGGAAATATGTTAGCAGATTGCTCATAAATGATGAAAGAGCCATTAAAAATGGTAGAAGAGGAAAAAAGGAGGATTCCAATAGATTTTTTCTTTTCATCTGAACAAAATCCAAACCTTGTTTTATGAGAACAGTAAGAAATAAAACATTATGTTACTTGGACACCATTTCTGCTTGACTTTTATTATAGTTGTTTGTTGTAGTAATTGAGAAAAAAATATTTCATTACTCATATGGCTTAATTTTTAATGCATCATTTTACATATATGTGGTTTATAATTACCATTATTATTATTATTGATGTATTATTATTCTAATATAAAACATATTATAAAAGAAAACATAAGTTTAATTTTTGTAGGATTCCTAACCACTCCTGTTGGACCCAAAAGTTAAATAAAATCTAGTTTGAAAACAAATGCCATAAACACTTTCTTTAATCCAGCCTAAAAAAGTATTATAAATGGGGTATACTTTTTGATAAAAGAGGAAATTAAAACTAAGTGAGTTAAGCAACTTTCTGAAAATCACACAATCTAAGAGTAGTAAAGTTAAGTAAAGACTCAAATTCAAGACTATGGTATCAAACCATTTCAGTAGAGTTTACTTTAAGCTACTGCTTGAGTAGTACTTATTTAAGCTATTATTTGCATCCTTTGGATAGCTACAAAATCATTGATTTAGTTGCTCCCATCTTTTTTTTTTTCTCCTGAATATAAAAAAGACTGCCTATTTTGTATATTCTGTGCCCAGCCCGTACTTTGTTGTGTTGACATGAAGTTATGTTGAGGGTTTACTAATCAAACTTTTGTCAGGCAGGCTACAAATTAAAATCCCCTTCCATAAAAAATAGCCACCTCAAAGAAGTCCTATGAATATTATTCTTTTTTAGAGACACTCACACATGTCTTTCAAGATATAATCTTTGTAAAGTGTTGCTCAGTTGAATTAAGGTGAAGAATGACATGAGATGCTATTAAGAAATACTCTATATGAGATGCCTCATTCTGAGTTATAGGAGGAAGAAGTGACACTAAATTCTAATGAGGAACTCCTGGTATAAAAAGAAATAAGGAAATGAGAGATGAAATAAAACTAATCTTTGTCTACTTTACATTTTTATGTCAATATGCTAATGAATTAAATTATGATATTAAAACAAAACTTGATGCCTGCTGCTCTATATTTCTATGTATTTTCATATGTATTTTATATGTCTGTATCTCTCTATACATACACATAGGGAAGAATACATAGTGAGAAGAGCAAGTTGGAGAACTGAATGTACAAGCAATTCTCGGTAAGTAAAAAAGTTAGCAATGGAGAATGGAAAGCCCTCCCTGAATAATTTGAAAAGTAGACATGTGGTAATCTCTAGGAAAATTCTTACCCCATATTCCTTGTAGAGTTGACACGTGTGCATGGGCTTATTAGTGAAGGTAGAAAATTAGTAAGAGTCTACATGGTGGCTTGACCTAAAGATTCTTGGAGACAGTAGCCACTGTAACTGATTAGAACTTGTATCCTTAAGATAGGTGGTAGGAGGTAGGCCAGGCTTTTTGCTTCCTTCAGGCCTTGGTGACCTCGGTGTGTGAAGTATAGAGTAGGAGAGCTTTCTTTAATGAAATTGTGTCAACTTTGGGCTTTGGAGAGAAATGAAGTTGGCTTCTTTAGTAGAGTTCTACAAAAAAAGGGCAAATACAAAAAAAAAAAATAGTTTACAAAACAAAGCAAAAGCAAAAAAAAAAAAAAAAAATAGAAGAGAATCTTATCTAGGTGATGAGAGAAATCCTATCTAGGTGATGGGTTTTGTGGAGTAAATTTTTCACAGGATTTCTCAACATCTAAATGCTTAATTGGAATTTTATTTAATATCCTCAACAATGGGGAGGCACTGAACGGGATGTGCTTTAAAAGATGAATGTGAATGTCAGGGCATGGAGAGGAGTCACCCAGAAGTGGAGGAAACATTAGGAGGTTGTAATAGTCTTCCAGTAGAGAGGTAATAAAGACCCAGACATTTAATACCAGATATATATGTTATGTATTATTTTCTGTTAATTAAACTTCTTAGTATAATGGTGCAGCAAGTGAGTTTATTCTCTTTCATGAATTTCCAGGAGTGCTAGGAAAAGAGGATACTCCACCTAGCAATAGTCCATTAAAAATTAATTTCTGCAGAAATTCATAAAAGCTTGAAGGGATGAAGTTGTTATGTATGTACCTTACATAACCACCTCCCTGGTAAATCCCTTTGGATATATGCATCTGAAACTCATGATAAAATGGGGTAAAATGTTGGTAATATTTATATGGTAACAAGTGTGGTCAGATGGTTAAATAAAGGCATTTAATGTTTAGAAATTTGAACAGCTTCCCTCTGTAAATAAGCTACATTATAAAGTACACAGACATATTCTCCTAATGTAGTGGAATATTAACTTCCCATGCATGAGTGGACAGATTATTAAACAATTAAATTAAGTGTAATTCAGAGACTAAGAAAGTGAGAACATCTGAAATTAATCTATTAATTATTAGCTGCATCTGAAGAGTCTTTATAACAAAATAAACAAAGTGCTAAATTAAATTCCACCTTGCTGGAATGTTGAATTCAGCTGACTCAATTTGCAAGTAAAAATGTGGTAGATATAACTGAATAGTAAAATCAAGCATTTTTCTTTAGCTTTTTCTATATTCCTTGTCATGGAAAGAAAAAAAGAGCATGCAGGAAAGGATTATAAAATAATCATTCGGTTTTTCTGTGAAAATTTGAGTACAATGGCAACAATTATTACTCAATCTGAAACAATGCTTAAAAAGAAGGAAATGAACAAACAAAATAATTACACTTTTTTTGCTTCAAAATGGAGTATATTTTAAACTTGTGTTTGTATAGATGAATCGAATATTTAAACAAGGTATCCCTTTGTTGCTTCCATTTCACATATAATTTACTTATAAGAGCATCATATGAAGTTTTTATGTAAAAAATATGTTAGAACATTACAGGTCATGCACAAAGAGGATAAGCCCTGCCTGTGGCCCATATATTATAGGACTTGCATTTTTTTGCTTCTATGGGGGTTTGTTTTATAAGGAAATGAAAATACACAATAGTGTACACATTTCAGGATAGTGGCTCTCACCTATGCAAATTCAGATATATTGTCTAGATGAAGAAAAGACAAGGGGAGAGAGAGAGAGAAAGAGAGAGAGCGCGTGCGCGAGAGAGAGACATTTTGAGTACAGGTGATTCAGCTTCTCTTTCCTCTAGTCACCAGGAACAAGCATGAGAAGAGGCACAAATTAGTGTCTTTCCCCAGCTGGTCTGTGTTTCCTGATTCCTCTCAGAGTATGTACAACTCACTACACTGAGTAATTTTAGCACTTAAAAATATCTACCTGTTTTTCATCCGGCTTGGCTCCTAAATACCAGCCAATACTGGATCCAGTGCTCACTAAAGAAAGAGTGATCTATCCCAAATCTGGAGGAAAAGCAAATGCCCGTGTCGCCCTTTTATAACTTGGAGGTAGCCCTTAATCTTTTAACATAGTGCTTCTGTAAGGGGTCCATATTAATTTGCTAGGGCTTCTGTATCAAAGCCACAAATTAGGTGACTTTAAATAACAAATCGATACTCTCAGTCTAGAGGTTAGAAGTCTAGACGTCTGAAATCAAGGTATTGGCAGGACCATGCTCTCTCTGAAGTTTCTAGGCGGAGATAAGTTCCACGCCCCTCTCTTAGCCTCTGGTGTTGCTAGTAATCTTTGATAGCTTTTGGCTTATAGATTCATTACTCCAATCTCAGATCTCTGCCTCCATTGCCAAATAGTGTCTTCTCTGTGTCTGGGTGTCTAATTGTGTCTAATTGTGTCTTTTCTCCTCCACTTATGAGGATACAAGTCATATTGAATTAGGGTCCACTCTGATGACCTCATCTTAACTTGATTACATCTACAAGGAACCTATTTCCAAATGACATCACATTCACAAGTAACAAGAAATAGGGCTTCCATATATATACATATATGTGTGTGTGTATGAGTGTGAGTGTGTGTGTATATATTCGGTGGGAGGGATACAAATCAATACATAACAGAATCTTACATTTAATTTTGACTATAAATGTTTTCTTCTCCTCTTTTATACCAACTTTAGACCTGAATTCCCATTTATAATGTGACTCTATGGAACATCAATGTAAAAGTATCAGAAATATTTCACAAAAAAAAGTGTTTTGTCTTATGTTAAATTTCTCTTGCAATAAGAAACATTGATTCTTACTGGCCTGAGAGTAAATTACACATTTTTTTCTAATTATCCAGCTGTAATCAGAGAGTCCCAGAGAAGATACTAGGATGATAACCACTTTGCTCTTGGTATATACTTAGGTTTTTACTTCTGCGATAAACATTTATTTTGCCTATAACTAAGCTGACAGCAGAAGGGGCAAAAATTTAAAACTATCTCTACCACAATCAAATTTAATCAGATCATGTAATTATGCAGACTGAAAAATTAGGCCAAATTTGTATCAAGTATCTTTAAAAGAAGTAGCTTTTCTGGATTTAACCATTTTCTCCTCTTTATTTTTAGGCAAACTCTCACTGACAAATAAAAATAAGCTATAAGCAGATCCATTTTTTTCTTTTAAAAACTGAAATATCTCTAAGTTTCTTCATAAAGGAAGTATCGGTTATGAAGTGAGTCTGGAGTTGAACAGCCTAAGTATGAAATCCTAGCTCTGCTATTTACTAAGACTTACATTTCCCATCTGTAAAATGGGCCTAAAAATATTTTAAAAACATCATAAAGTATTAAATAAAACAATGCAAAAAGAAAATTTAGCCCAATGTCTGGCAAAAATAAGTTTTCTAAATATTAGCAAAATATTAATATGTAAATGACTTTCCTTTTAATGAATATTTGTTTAATTTATACATTTTTCCAAGTTGCTTTAGACTAGATCCTGAAGAAGAAAAGAAATCAAACATTTTTCCTTCAAAGATCTCTTCATTTAAGTTGGAAAGCTCATAATTTTAAAAGTCATCACAGTAAAAATGGAAGGAAATATGATTAAAAAAATAAAGTCGTAAACAGAGTCTAGAACTATCTTGTTTCCTAGTAGAGTCAGAAAATGCAAGAATTGGGAGACTAGAATCTGAGTATCATTCTTAATTTCTCCCAAATCTGCCATGAAAAGGACATCTTGAGTGTGTTCTCCAGTGAAATTACATTGTTTTGTGTGCTATTTCCAATTACTTACTGAACACCATATATACTATATTTTGTGATATATTATAATAATTTTTCAGAGTGGGTCACCTGTACATAATTTTTGCCTCATGCAAAAATTATAATAACAATCAACCTCATTGCATAAATGTAATGTTCCTGTAAAACAGGCTAATCTAACTGAGGGATAGTTTTATAATTCATACAAAAATAATTCCTTGACATGTAATTTAACTTCTACAAATTTATCCTCAGAATATAATTAAGGATATGCACAACCATTTAGCTATAAGCATGTTTACTTCACGCTTATATATAATAATAAAAATTAGAAAAAACAATATAAATGTTTATAGATTAACTGAATGTCTTTATTTAAATATAGTCCATAGACTTAGTCATTTAGTAATATTGAATTACATGTAATAAAATTGAAATATACTTATGATTTTTTACTAATAGAAACAAATTGCAAAATAGCATACACTGTTTGATCCTACTTATTCAAAAATGATAGAAATCATATACATATAGAAAAATATCAGTGAGAAGATATGTTGAGTGCTTTTCTTTTTTTGCTTTAGTTTCTTAATTTTCTGTACATATTTAATTAGCATAACTTAGAAATCTTATTTTACAAGTAAATTGAGTGAGATAGATAGATTTGAAACTATAGATTCATTCAGTAGAACAATTAGGTTTTGTTAACTTCTTAAACCATTTTATGGTAAACAAGATTTTGTTGTAAAATTTTTAACCGTTTTATTATAAAATAAAACATAGTTATAGAAAATCACATGAAAGTAATATATATGTCTTAGAAAGTTATTATGAGGCAAGCACCTTTATATCCACTATTCACGTCAAAATAGATATTGTCAGTCACTCAAGAAGACTTTCCACGTGGCTATGTCAATCTCAGTCTCTGTTCTTCCCCAATAAGTATCCAACATCCTGACCTATAGCAAACACTTCCTTTGTTTTATCATCCAAATGTACATTTATAGACACAAGTCTTGTTGATTTAGATTTTTAGTTCAGATGTTGCCGATTCCATGATATCATTTGCTATTTTTCTAAGTGCCCTGTGTATGCCAAAATTTGGAAGCTGGATCAAAAGTCTCATTAGGTTTAGGTTTGACATGACTGGCAAGTCTTTAGGTGGTGCTGTTTTCATCAGTGGGTACATAATGTCTGATTGTCCCTTTATTTGTAGAGTTAGAAACCACTGCTGGTCAATGATCTGTTTATTCATTGGGAAATGCAACATGGTGCTATTCCAGTTCTATCATTTCTTTTTCATGTAGTAGTTGAAATAGTTTTATAAAGAGATGCTTACCTTCATTTATAATTTTGTAACATAGTGGTAAAGTTCATATGGAAAAGCAAGAAAAATGCTTGATTCATTAACTTCATTTACTAGTTTGCTATCATTTCTAAAGAGGTCCAGTTCATTTTCTGTTATTTTAATCATGGTACATCCACTGATTTAAAGATATTTGATGGGTTTTAATTAAATTGTAATTATTATCTATTTTGAAGCTCAAAGTTTTCCTTACAGGAGCCTCTTCAACTTTAATCTTGAGTCCTTTTGACATGACCCTGTCTTTGACAGTTTCCTTTCTAGCAGTTACAAAAAGTTTCAAGCTTACCTTGTACATTTCTTGATTTGGATATGGAATTAGCCATTTCCTAAAGAAGGAAATAGTATTGTGAAATATCTTGGAAAAATAGTATTTTAGGACTACAAGATATGTAGATGCTAGGGATCCTTATTAATATTGTGTTTGCTTATTGTTTGTGTATCTTTTCAATGACTAGAGCTAGAATAAAGATCTAGCTTCTCATGCATATATACATTTATACATATATTTGTACATATATACATGCATATGATAAACTCTCCATTAGTTCATACTAATACCTTTAAGTAGAATTTATAATATTTAGTGTTTTTTACCTAATCTCTTCTATATTACTTTTACATCTTTTTAATTCCATACTAAGAAATCTGTTTTTCAAAGACACAGAGAATGGCAGAATCAGACTATCCCATAATTATTCTTTTACTTTATTACATTTAATCAAATTATACAAATGTCATCCCCATCAATTTAATGTTCTTACATATGCATTCTCTATTCTTCCTTCATTTTTTATAGTTTTACTATAGCCGCATTGTTTGAGCATAAAGCCATTTCTTATTATACTCTATTCCTTTTAATCCTGACCTAGTCTTACTTCTACAAGTAACTATATCACATCTATTCTCTTGTCATTTTAATTGTATGGAATTCAATCTCTATAAGAATCCTCAAGAAAGACTCATGGGAACAATATTCTGTGAGTACTTGCATGTTGATTGTATTCATTATATTGAAAGTCGGTTTTGCTGAATATAAAATAATTGGCTCATATTTTTTGAGTATTTTAGTTTTGTAACTCTTTTATTTTAACAAAGTTGTGCTGTTGAAAACCCTAGTGATAATCTAATTTTCTTTCCATTATAAGTCACTCATTGTTTTTGCCAGAGAAAATGATTCTTTTCTTTTTAAAAGAAATTTAGGAAAATTGCCTGAAGTCTAGTTGAAACAGAAGTTCTGTAGCTAAGAATATACAAGAAAAACCACCTGGAGACTGGTAGGAGGGGCAGAGATGCCAAATGGACTAGTCCCACATCCAGGTTTGGCAGTTAAAAACCAGGAGCGATATCTCAGCTTTAGAACACCTCCTGAGGAATGAAGAGTCCTGGCCTTATTCCAGGCTCCCCAGACCAGGGTTCCAGTGCTGAGAAGAAAAATGCCTATAACTTCTGGCTGTAAAAAACAGCAGAGATTGTAGCTGAGTGAGACAGACGGCTGCTGGAGTCCCAGGCATTCTTCTTAAAGGCCCATACATGGACTTACTCACTGACGAAATCACTCACTAAGGCAGCATCTCACAAGGTTCCAGGAACACAAAGGGAGGAAATGAGTTGTCTGGATTCAGGGCGAGAACTGGAGGGGCAGATTCCTTCCAGGCCGAAGTGCTGGCAAAAGCAACTGTTCCCTTGTTGAGCCCTCCCCCACACAGTGTGCACATGTAGGTGGCAGCCATATCTTAGTCTCCATCATTGTGGCTAACACCATTCTACCTATCCTGGTGATTCCTTGAGAGCCCTCCCTACCCAATTTATGGGCCCACTCAAGCCACTTCCAGTGGTATTTTCATACAAACCACCTGTCTTGGCTCATGCTATGGACTTTTCTAAAATCTCTCAAAGGTTCACAAACCCCAAACAAGAAGCATCTAGCCTTGATGTGTCCCATACCTCTTGCTAAGCAGACCCAAGTCTGGAACTAGTGACAGCCAGACTCAGTTTGCAGCTTAGCCTCTTCCAGGCATCTCCAAGCCCAGCACAAGTGGGAAACATCTGTAGACCACTTTGTAGTTCAAACCAAGTGGCCCCAGTCAGAACACAGGCAGCAGCTGACTTTGGCCTATAACAGTGCCCCTCCTAAGAGGCTCCAGAACAAACACACTTGGTGGCCAGCCTCAGACCACACAAGAACACCACCCAACCACTTCCACAAAAGACACACCCAAAAGACAGACTGGGCAGGCACCAGAGCCCTGCTAAAGACAATTATGCTCAATAGAAATAGCTTCTGCACAACAGCTTCTACACTGTAGTTATAGCCAGTCCTCACAACCAATTAGCCTGAGAGTCAGTCCTTCCATTGATGTGCCACCAGTACTCAAGGCTCAATTACAGCAGGAGGGCACACACAACCCACACAAGGGACACACCTGCAGTACTTGGCTCAAGGGACCAGGGAGATGATACCACTGGGCCCGATAGGACACCTACAGCAAGGTCTCTCTACTAAGACACAGTAGCTCCACCTAATACATAGAAACAAACACAAGCACACAAAATGAAGAGACACAGAAACATGTTTCAAATGAAAGAAGAGAACAAAGCTCTAGAGAAAGAACTAAACAAAATGAAGACAAGCAATCTACCATATGTAGAATTAAAAACACTGGTTATGGATGCTCAGTGATTTCAGTGAGAACTTCAACAAAAAGATAGGAAATATAACAATAGAGATAGAAACCATAAAAAATCAGAAATGAAGAATACAATAACTGAAATAAAAAATACATTAGGTTTATATCCTACATACAAGTGATATGTGATTTTCAACTTTTTCTTTCTGGTTTATTTCACTTAGCATTATTATCTCAAGGTCCATCCATGTTGCAGCAAATGGCAGTATTTCATCTCTTCTTACGGCTGAGTAATATTCTATTGTGTATATGAACTTAAAAGCAACAAAGGAACAGGACAAACAGAGACTCATGAACATGGACTAGAGACTAGTGGTTACCAGAGGGGAAGGGGAAGGGGATAGGGGGGAGATAGGCAGGGTAAAGGGAATCAAATATGTGGTAAAAAAAAAAAAATCTAACTATGGAAAGTGAACACACAGTGTAAATATATATATGCCTTACTGTTAGAGTGTACAGCTGTAACTTATTAGATTTCGTTAACCAATGTCACCATAAAAAAACCAATAATAATAAATTAAAGCCTTTTAGGCCATACTTCTCTTGCTCAGGCTCACTTCCAAGTCTGGAAGTGTACTTTTCCTTCTAATAAAACTTTTCTTTTCTACTCTTAAAATAATTAATTAATTAATTAAAAAAAAAAATTCATTAGAGAGAATCAACAGTAGAGTAGATGAAGCAGAGACCTGAATCGGTGATTTGGAAGATAAGGTAGTAGAAAATACCCAATCAGAACAGCAAAAGAAAAAAAGAATCTAAAAATAATGAGAATAGTTTAAGGGATCTCTGGGACAACATCAAGCGGAACAACATTTTCATCAAAGAAACACAATAAAGAGAAGATAGAGAGCAAAAGCGAAAATCTATTTCAAGAAATAATAATGAAAAACTTTCCTGACCTGGTGAAGGAAATAGACATAGAAGCCCAGGAAGTGTGGAGTCTCAAATAAGATGAATCCAAAGAGTCCCACACCAAGACACATCACAATCAAAATGCCAGAAGAGTTGGCAGGAAATATTTAAAGTGATGAAAAGCAAGAACCTACATCCAAGATTAGTTTACCCAGAAAAGCTATAATTTAGAATCAAAGGATAGATTAAGAGCTTCCCAGATAATAAAAAGCTAAAGGAGTTCATAACCACCAAACAAATATTATAAGAAATGTGAGAGGGACTTTTTAAAAAGAGGGAGACAAAGAGATTAAAAATATAAATAATAAAATGGCAATAGCTATATATCTATCAACAATTACTTTAAATGTAAATGGATTAAACGCTCCAATCATAAGACATAGGGTGGCTGAATGGTTAAGAAAACAGGATACTTACATATGATGACTATAAGAAACTCACTTTAGATCAAAAGATACAAAGAAGGACCCTACAATTTCATTTCTGGGTATTTATCTGAAGAAACTCAAAACATTATTCAAAAAGTCATATGCATCTATATGTTCATTGCAGCATTATTAGCCAAGATATGGAAGCAATCTAAATGTCCATCAATAAATGGATAAGTAAAGAAGAGGTGGTAAATATATATACAATGGAATATTACTCAGTTATAAAAAAGAATGAAATCTTGCCATCTGTAACAACATAGATGGACCCAGAGCATATTATGCTGAGTGAAATAAGTTAGAAAAAGACAAATACCATATCATTTTACTTGTACGTGGAATCTAAAAACAAAATAAATTAACAAAAAAAAAAAAACCAAACAAACATAGATACAGGAACATTTTGATGGTTGCCCAATGGGAAGGGAGTGAGGGGATGGGTGAAAAACGGAAAAGTTTTAAGAAATACAAATTGGCAGTTATAAAATAGTCACGGAAATATAAAGTGTAATACAGAGAATATAGTCAATAATATTGTAATAACTATGTATGGTGTCAGATGGGTACTAGATTTATTGAGGTAATCACTTTGTAAGCTATATAAATTTTTAATCACTATGTTATCCACCTGAATCTAATATAATATTGTATGTCAAATGTAATTGAAAAAATTAAAAGTATATTTCAAAAATTAGAAATTTTATACAATATGTCTTTGTATTAGTCTCAGGTATGTAATATGCTTTTTAAATATGGAATATTAATTTTTTTGAATTTCAGTAACATTTTCATGATTTTAGTTTTTGTTCTGTTTGTTTCAGTTTTCTTTAGAATCTCCTATTTCCATATGTTATATCTTGCCTATTGTTAAAGTTTATCCCCTTCTCTCATATCTTTTATATATTTTTAAAATTTTATTTTGGTTTTAAAAAAGTTCTTATCTTGTATTTCTCTTGAGGCATCATATTCTGTTTATTCCTTCTTGTGTTCCCTCTAATTTAGTATTCACTTTAAAAATGATCTTTTTTATAGTTCATTTTTTTCTTCAGTTCTATTATATTGTTTCTGTATTTTTTAGTTTTGATTTGTCTTTTATGTGTTTTATTTTATTAATATCTTTTAGCTCATTTACAAAGAAAAGGTTATTAAGGCTTTAGTTTTGTTGTATTCTGTGGACATGTCTTTCTGGTATGCTCTAATGGTCTGTAAGAATTTTATTCTGCTTCTTAATCTTTTCTACAGCAACATTGTTCAGATTTGTTTTTGATATTTTTCTATTGCTCATTTTTATGTGAAAATTTTAGAGGAAAGCATGGTTCAGATTAGCTTTGTTAAACTTCACAGAGCCCTTTTTTTCTGTCATTTCTGTGTCATGTTCAAAATTATGATAGCTTGCTCTCTCAGATTTCCGATTCTATTCCCTGCCCCTGCACCCCACACACATGCGCTTTTATTATTTTTTTTTTAAATTAAATCTGTGCATTCTTTCTTTCTTCTCTAATTGTCTCTTTCCTGCTCCATTTTTATTTACTTCGCACCACCAGCTTCTTCTCAGTGTAGAGCCTTGTCCTGGAAGAGAGCTTTGGCTGGTCAGTTTCAGCGAGTCATAGAATTGAGATATCTCCCTCTCTTAAGGCTTTACTTCAGGACCGTTTCATTCACCGGTTACTGGAATGGGCAAAACCTTTGGTTTGAGAAAATTGTTGTTTTCAAATTTGCCCAGTACAATTCTAGGTATCTACCTATTAGCTATTTTAAAGTTCTTCTGCTCTCGGGTACATTACTTGCCTTGTTTCCTCTCTCTGCTCTCTCCCTCACAGGTACTTATACTATACAAGTCTTATAGCTGTTGGTGAATTCACCTCACCTGCTTGAACACTTTCGTTTGTGATAATACTTTTTGTGGTTATTACTGTCTATAGATTTTATCTATCTATTTATCATTTTTCTCTCTCTAATCTATCATCTATCTATTATCTATCATCTATCTATCTTGCTGTCTAGTTTTATCTGTTTTTATGTGGGAATTGGAAAAAATTTAGAAATGTACCACTGCTATTACTACCTTTCTTTTCTTCTTTCTTCCTCCCTCCCTCCCTCTCTCTCTCCCTCTTTCTTTCTTCCTTCCTTCCTTCCTTCCTTCCTTCCTTCCTTCCTTCCTTCCTTCCTTCCTTCCTTCCTTTCTTTCTTTCTTTCTTTCTTTCTTTCTTTCTTTCTTTCTTTCTTTCTTTCTTTCTTTCTTTCTTTCTCTTTCTTCTCTCTCTCTCTCTCTCTCTCTCTCTCTCTCTCTCTCTCTCTCTCTCTCTCTCTCTTTCCAAAGCTGTCACATATAGGCTCAATTAATTGATTTATTTGGTCATTATCTGGCTAGTCATATATATTTCCTGTACTCTAGCAATGAAAATAAAGTAAGGATTTGTCTTTCCTTTTGGATTATAATGGAAATATAAAATCACAGTTTAAAACACAAGAAAAATCTCCAATTAGCACTTCGTAAGAAATATGAGGAGCAATTTAACCTTCACCTAGATGCTAATTTTATCTGGTCTACCTTAATCCTGTACCATCTTGAGGGAACACGTACTTTATAAAGTTGTGTCTTAAGTGGAGACTGTTTTAAATTGCAAGTTAATTTTAGCTGGCAACATTAAAACCCATGTTTTCAGTGTACTTACATCAGTGCCATGGTTTGCTGTGCTTTGAATTATTCTCAAGGTAAACTTCATGTCAAACCTGCAATAATGATAACATAAATAATTTGCATCACATAATACAGTGATTTAACTACTGTACAAACAAATTAATAACTGATCGAGCAGATAGTTTTAGCTTTAAGAAGCTGTTTTGCACTATGAGATATATCAGGTTTGGGACTGCTCACCAATTCCCTCACCCAATCTTGTCTCTAGTCAGAGTTTGAGAGCTGACCAGGCCACAAAATCAAGTTTTTAGAGTGATAGAAGGCCATTTGATCTTTCTCCTGCAACTGAGATTGTATTTAAGGTTTTGGAATCCAACTGCTCTCTGAATCTTTTTGGGATCCCTTACCCAAGCAGATACATTACTGAGTCCGTGTTGTATATAGTCTGCCATGATGTCATCCATGAAATAGATCATAGTCAAAGGGCATTTATTTTTTTCCTATGTTTTGTTGCTTGGGCTGAGTTTCGGTTTTAGTTTTTTGATCCAAGTATCCTAACTAAATTAATTAATTAATTAATTTGATTATGTTTAATTTTATGTGTTAACTTGATGAGGTCATAGTACTCAGATATTTGGTCAAACATTATTCTAGATGATTCTGCTAGGGTATTTTTTTGGATAGGATTAACATTTAAATCAGTAGACTTTGAGTAAAACAGTAAAGCGGTGGGCCTCATCTACTCAGCTGAAGGACTTAAGGAAACTACTGCTCTCCCCTGAAAGAGAGGAGATTCTGCCAGTAGGCTGCCTTTGGGCTTGAGCTACATCCCTTTCCTCTGGCTTACTTGCAAATATTGGACTGGCCAACCTCTATAATCATGTGAGATAATTTTTAAAATGTCTCTTTCTCTGTGCATATATATGATGTTTTGTCGCTTTTCTGACAATTTGTTTTATATATTATTTTTCTAATAAGACATAAAGGCACTCCCCGGAAAATTTGAATGTAGATAAAAAGAACATTAGAATGGTTGTGCCGTAGGCCTTAAAAAATAAAATCTACTTTTCTGATTTCCTCCTCTTGCAGATGAATTGTAAAATGTGAGAGACCTACAACAAG
>NW_006442484.1:17472027-17473948 GCF_000325575.1 Pteropus alecto
GGGAAAAAGTGAAGCAAAATTCCTAATCTGTTTCCAGCATAGATTGTAAACAAACGGTAAAAGAATCATCTATGACCTGTCTATGCCTACCAGGGTAAGAGACAAGAAAAAGATTTGGGCCAAGACCCTTAGAGCAATAGAGGATATATCTATACATCTATATAAATTTATATTTAATTTCACATAGAAATGAATATATAACACATTTACACACACAGATATGCATATTAATATCGGTAATAAACACAGGTAGATACTTAGTCAAGAATAGACAATTTTAGGATTCTAGTTATTTTCTCATAAAAGACAAAATGAGAGTGATAAGTTCTGGCAAAATCGTTTGTCGAGTTATAGCCATATGGTTCTTAATTTTTATTAATGACAAAAATAAAAACGTCTGTCCAGAGGCAGTCTCTGTGCTATTCTAGCTATGAAAATTAATTTATATAACTGGTATAGGAATTGTTCTGAAAAAAGCATTATTGCCAGCATTTTATAAATGAAGGAACCGGGTTTCAAAGTAGTTCCATAACCTGCCCAAGGTTATATGTGATTATATTTGAAGAATTGTCTTGACATTTATCAAAACTCCACCATTACTTTCAACTTCTTTCTATCTTTATTCTTTTTTTAAGGGCAAGGACAAGTGCCAGGACAAATCTTTTAATAAACTCAAGTTTCTAATCATACTGCTGAATTCCCTTTGGTCTATTTAGCTTGATCTCTGGTACCTATTTCTCCAATACATTTCTTATGTCTATTGTAATGTTTCTTGACTCTCAACCTGATTAAGCAACTTGCCCAAGATTGCATAGGGATTAATAGTAGAACCGTAAATTAAAATTTTATATTTTTCAATTCTCTTACTTTTTTGAGCTTTGTTGCTTTCCCCAAAGTATATCATATGTAACACATCTTGTCAAGTAAACTCATGTATGTTTCCAGTCTTGCAAATCTAGATAAGAAATACATAGATACCATAGGCATAACAAAGTTGTTAGGTTAATGTTTTCATGATTACAGTTCTCTCAAGAGATTATGTTCATTCTCCATGCTCACAAATAATGAGAATAATCAGAAGGATATTAATCTAAGTAATCTAAATAATCAGGATATTAACATTAAAGAGTGAAGAGCTGTATTATATTATTATATACTAGCTCTATATTGCCTAGAAACTGTCACTCATTATGTTAAAAGTTCATTTTAATTTTTGTTAAATAGATATTGTAGCTAAAAGAAAAAAATTTCCTCAGACAAAATTAAGTGGGAGATATTTTATATACACAGAAAAAAAAGGGTTAATTAAACCATTACATTTAGAGTCACTTTTCTATGACATTTCCTTTTACAGGAGCTATTTGGGAAAATGAATGCAAATTGTGCATAGATTTGATGAGCAGTAAAAGGATATTGTAAAACTTCATTAATTATAAATTCCAGAGACGAAACAAAATGGACTTTGAATGAACTGAGTTCATTTGTTCCATTACCAACATTTATCTGCATGTATGTGGAATTTACAGGATTGAAACTCCATTTATTGGACACCTGGTTCATGTCATACAAGGCAAAGTGTTTACATTTGCAATCTCATTTAAACTTTATATTTAATCTATGCTATTGTTTCTGGTATCCCCCATTTCATGTGTTAGAAAAGTAAAGCTCAGAATATCTTACATAGAGACATGCGATTATGAAGTAGCAAATCAGGCTAACCAATAGTTCTGACATAATCTTCAGCCTTTGCAAGTACTATCCTTTCTTGTATGTAACCCTTCATATATCCCTATCTATCTATCATCTATCTGTCTATCTGTCTGTCTGTCTATCTATCTATCTATCTATCTATCTATCTACCTATCATCTATCTATCTATCTATCTATCTATCTATCTATCTATCTATCATCTATCTATCTA
>NW_006442484.1:17474043-17474921 GCF_000325575.1 Pteropus alecto
CTTCTATCACCTATTTTTCATCTATCTACCTATCATGTTCTTCTATCTATATCTATGATTAGACTCAGATATCTAAGGTATTATTGTTTCTTCTTTTGATATTAATAGAGATACTTGTTTGTTGTATTATAAATAAACTAGTATTAATCCAAATTTTGGACCAAAATTAAGAATTCATTTAGTCCCCACTTGCTCACTCATTCGATATTTACCCATAAGAAACATGTTTATTGTAATGTTTAACTGTCATATAGATTCCTTCTATTTCTAAGCTATCGAGAAATAGATGATTAATTTTATTAAATAGCATTGTGACACATCTATTGGGATGAAATTATTTTTCTTCATTCTTAAACTTTTATGCAGTGAATATAATCAAAAGACTTTATAATGTTGAATTACATGTGGTTACAATATTTTATTCTTTTAATGCATATAATATCTATAATGTTAGATTTATTTTGTAAATATTCTATTTATAAGATTTTACATTTGTGAGCTGTCACAAGAGGGACAGTTATTGACAAAATCATGCAAATATAAATAAAATACGTAAGACAAATAAGCAAATGAGGATGGCTCCTAAAACGCAGACTCAGTCACCCGTATCTTTAGGATGGACAAATTTCTCTGGTCTTAAAATTCCATGAAAATGTCCTGCTGACTAACTAAAGTACTAATACACTAGAGAATCACACCTTCTGGTCAGTGTGTGTATGCGTGCGTGTGTGTGCGTGTGCGTGTGTGTGTGTGTGTGTGTATGTGTAGGGGTAGTTATATGTACCCCTGTGGTTATTCCCAAATGATCTGAGAAGCATGTGGCCATTCTAGATATCTTTGCCTGCTTGTCTAAGAAATCAAATATTATATATATATAT
>NW_006442484.1:17474938-17477040 GCF_000325575.1 Pteropus alecto
ATATCAAATACATCAGGAAAAATTCATACCACTTAGGAGCTTTGAAGCTAAGATTAGCAAATTCTGACACATTAATCCACAAATACTGGCTGACTTCAATCAGGAGTCAATACCATGGGTTCTCCTAGTCTGATGGAATAGTCTTTAAGACTATCAATCTCATACCATTTGCATTCGATATTTCATTCATCTTAGTGTGTAATTGTAGGCTTTTTAAATCAGTTTTATTCTTCATGGATTGAGTTATAACTGTTTCAAATGTAAAAATATTATCATAGTGAATAATATAATGAATACCCATTTCAAGAAACAAATTGTTACTGAATAATTTGAAGATTTCTTTGTATTCTGTTCCCTTCCTCTTTCTTTAGAGGCAAGTATCATGTTCAAGGTGATTTGTGTCCTTCCCATTTGTGTTTCTAAACTACAATATTAGTAGTTTGCAACATGGATTTACAGTTCTCCCTTAATGACAGGATGTTGTATATATTATATCGTAACTTGATTTTCTTACGTAACATGTTTTCAAAATTTATCCCTGTTTACATATGTAGAGCTAGTTTATGCTCTTTAACTGCCATATAAATTGTATACAATACAGCACACTCTGTTTTATACATTTCGCTATCAATAGACTTTTGTTTCTTTTCTAATTTTATATTTTTGTGACAAAGACATATTTATATGTGGCTTCCTATCTCTCATGTGTGAGGTTTACAACCCAAAATAGAATTGTTGGTAGAGGAGTAAGCTGATTTCAAGTTTAGTACATCTTGACAAATTGCTGTCCAATAATGAAGGTTGTCCCAGTGTGTGTCAGCTGGCTTTGGGAGTTCTGTTTTATATAGAGTGAAAAATAGCAAGTCAGTCAATCAGAAGTAGCTTCTGGAAAATATATTGAGAATAATAAACAGATAAGCAAATGTCATTAAAGAAACATCTTTTTAATTTGAAACTCTGCAAAGGGAAGACACTGTCCGTGATCACTATGACAAAATGGAACAGTACAATTTCTTCATTTTGACAGGGATTCCTATAACAAGTTCAGTCATGCAGAAGCTGTAATTCAAAAATTTATCATAATTTCAAGAACAGAAGAATAAATTAAAACATGCTTCATTGGAAAGTGTCCCACACAATTATTTCAAATTATTTTTCTATTGACCTCTTTAACTTCACTCAGAGCTTCAAGTTCTAAAACAGACCCACCAAATGAGCACTAGCAGACTCACTGGCCCATGTCTAGTCTGTATCCAGAGACCTGATATGTTGAGCAAAACATCTTTGCCTAAGGAACCTCAGAATTGGGTATCCAACTACTGATCTAGACGGTATGCCTCTTAGAATACAAATATGATTCTAATGCATTCTAATTTTTAAAAAGTATAAAAGAGAGCATTGACAATCAGCTAACATTCAAATATAAGCAAATTCACTTAAATACTATTTACTATTTATTACAACACTTATTGGAATTTTGGGGCTCTGTATTTGAAAACCGTGTGTGTGTGTGTGTGTGTGTGTGTGTGTGTGTGTGTGTAGAAAGCCTGAAGAGACAAAGGCAAAATATAAACCCAGGCTTTGTTGAGTACTGTAAAAGTTAATGTATAGTAATTTCATTAATCAATCAGTAAAATTTCAGGAAAGAAATTAAATATATGCAGAAATCAGAACAGATCACACATATGAAGACTTTGGGCATATCCATTTTCTCTTCAGGCATTTTACTTATTCTATGGATTTAATAATGTAGCTTTAAATTTTTTTCTTGCTTGATATAGACATTGAAACATTAAATAAACATGTATTAATCAATTTTTCTGTGCTATATGCTTCACTGGGTGCTTAAGAGATCTTATATCAATAGTTACAACCAACTGAGCATTTATTCTGTGTCAGGATGTTTACATACAGTTTTTTCAATAATCCTAAAATAACGTTAAAGGAAGAATTTTTAATCTTTTTCAAAAATAAGAAAGTTGAAAAAATTATTCAAGGTTATACCACATTAAGTAGCAGATCTGATATTCAAAACAGAATATTCTAAATCCAAAGTTTGTGTTTTTGTACATATAGATTTTTTCATAGATGTAAATATTCTC
>NW_006442484.1:17477058-17509347 GCF_000325575.1 Pteropus alecto
CAGAGTCCAATGAAGAGAAAGACATGCAACAAAACTGCAAATTATGGTATCTCTTAGCTAATTTTTGTTCCCTTCTTTGCCTCCCTTCTGGTCCATTTTTGACAGAGCAGCTAGGTGTTACTGTTTTAAACATAAGTTAAGTTATGCTTAGACCCTCCATTGGGAGCCCATTCCCACTTAGATAAAAGCCAGAGTCCTTACTATGCCCTACCTGGTCTGCAGATCTTCTCATTTTCTACTCTCTCTCGTGTTTACTGCTGAAGTTACACTGCCCAAGGCAGGCTTTTGTCTGTGGACTTGCACTGACTGATTTTTTGCTGGAAGGCTATTTTTTCCTTCTCTATCTTATCCCCATTGCCCCGCTGCCAAATGTACGATGGGTCTTTTATCTGCTTCCTTCACTATTGCAACCTTAATCCTGGAGAATTACCTGGCACACATAGAAATCATCTGTTTAATATGCATTGAATGAATATAAATAAATGATGAAGTGAATAATGAATGAATAATTGAGTGCATGAACCAATACAAACTATCATATAAGAATATCTGCAAGAAGTTAAAGGCTTCCAAGTCTACTGTGAAGTCTAGGGAAGGCTTGACAGAAAAGTCTCTTCAAACAAAGACCTGAAAGATGGGTCGTGGTTATCTTGGTGGACAAAGAAGGAAAGAGATCTTTAGGTAGAATGACAAACATAAACAAATAGGTAGAATGACTTAATTATCATGATTTGTTTTGGGGAACTGCAAACACAACAATTTAGTATTAAATAGACACAGCACTTGAAAGAAACTAGAATGCTACAAGAGAGCTAGATTATGAGGAAATTGAATGCCATGTGCATCAATCAAGGTCTTTACAGGAAACAGATGAACACTTACTTACATGGTATACTCAAGATTACATCAGTGAAGGGGTGCTTTACAAAGATGTGAGTAGGGTTAAGAGAAACCATCAAGATACAGTGAAGCATTCCTCAGCAGGCAATATCAGGGAGCTGTCACTCATAGGCTTGAAAGGGAAAGGAGAGAAAGTGATTACAAGAGAGAGTAATTACAGCTTTAAGAGAAGATACCTGCTTTTTATCTTCAGTAAGACTTTGCACCTTGCATAGATAGGATATTTGCTCTGAAATTCAAATACTCCTTTTAACCAAATCATGGTTTTTAAAAAAAGTTTGAGTTAGGCCATACCACAAAGTCTCGTTGAGGTTTGAGAATTGTTAACAGTGATGAGTTGACCTGGCTGAGATAACTTTCAGTTCTTGTGGATTTAACATAATGTGAAAGGCATACATGAAATCACAGACATATGATGTGGAGGAGAAGGGGCTCCCAGTGCTTCCTTTGTTCCTTATGGAAGTGCATCCCAATGTGAAACGCCTCAGTAGCCCATTTGGGTAGAGAACCTGCGTGGTGGGAGGAGATTCTAAAAATTCCTTATACCAGGGCCTTAAAGTGGGGAGGAATATTTCATTACTCAAGAGCCTAACTTACATAAAATACAATTCTTGTTTAATCATATTGCACATTTGCGCATTTTTAATAATCCTGACTCTGATGCTAACTAATTTCATAGCTTGAGTGAGTTATATAGACTCTCTGTGCTTTAGTTGTCTAATGTATAAAATGAGATAATAACATTTCCTCCTTACATAGATTTACTGGAAAGATTAATGAGTTAACTCATGAAAAACATTAGATGGGCACCTAGCATATAGTAAGAATTTAAAAATGTTAACTATAGTTGTATATCTTGTTGTGCCACTAAGCCTACTAGAGATTTCAGGGGAGCAGGCTTTTTAATGAACCAGATTAAAAGGATATTCACAGGTCCCAAAGATTATCTGTATCACCTCTCTCTCTCTCTCTCCTCCATCTATCATCTATCGTTTACCTGCCTAATAAGAAGTTACTGAAAATAGGAAAGAAGAACATTGAGGACAAACAAAAATCAACAAGAACAAATCAACAGTGAAGAGAAATAGCAGATTAAGCCAAAAGATGCTGAAGAGAAGTGATATTGGAATAACAAGAATCAGATGTAGATAAAGTAGAAAGAAGTTAAAGAAGAGGTAGGTATTCATGATAGAAGAGAAAAAGTATTAGTCCACACTGCACATCAATACAGAGGGTATTATTATATTGTTTTCTATTTATTCTACTAAAAATTATGAAGAATTTACTATTTGTAAAGCCCCGAGGATTTACAGATACAGAAGAATTTCTGCCAGCAAGAAGTCTGATCACAGAAAAAGTATTTCTATGTAATATTTTTTTTTCTACAAGAATGAGAAGTGAATATCTTATTTTATAAAATTGTTAATTAGAAAAAAAGTGATTATAGAGACATGGAACCCATAAAATACAGCCATTTGTCATCTGTAAACCTAATTCTTCTTCAGGAATAGATATATTGTCTCAGATAAGTGCTATACTGCACAGCTTTTGCAGCTGGTTGTGCTCAAAATAACCCCTCAGTCCTCAGTTTGTTGAATTCAGGGATAAGAATCTCTGGCCACAAGCACTCTCCTGTTTATTGCAGTATGGGGCACACATGTCATCGCACTCAAGAAGTGAACTGTTGGGAAACAAGTCTTTATTGGAGGTGCTGATGGATACATTCAGCACATTATGGAAACTGATGATACTTGTAAATTGATCAAAAATGTGATCTTGAATAATTATTATTTATAAAGATATATTTATGTTGGGGCGTTTTTTCAAAGTAAGCTTTTGTTGAGTAGCATCATTAGTAATATGCACCTAATAAACTGTATGCAGTACACAGCTAAATCGATTCTGGGAACTAATTTTTCTTGCTATTAGAGTAAGGCCATTGGGGTGTGATTACAAATGCTGGAGGTAGAAGACAGCTTTCCCCCCATCTTGGAGGGAGAAGATTACACAAAGTTCACCAAAGAGTCATTAATACTTCTTCTTTAGGGCAGTCAGCTCAGCAGTACATTTTCATAATTGATCATTTCTAACAGATTACTTGGCAGGATTCTTATTTCTAGTATTCGTATTAGAAAAAGTGCAGGATTTTCCATCTTTCATTAAATGTTATTAAACCTATGAATGACTTCATGCATTCTTTGATCATCACTAGGTTGTACTAGAAATCCCAACAGTTTTGTTTTGTTATTTGGACTTTTTCATTATGAACAATTTGGGAAGAGGTAGAAGTAGAATTTTTGGAATTCCTAATAAGTTTGCATTTGCTAATGAGAACTTAATGAGATAAACCTGAATATAAAACTAGTTAAATTTCTTTACAAATACAAAATATTCAAAAAGGATTACAAAGATGAAAGGTGGGAAAGGGCTGAGAGGAATGATTTAAAACACTTAGTTCAGGGGTTTCTTGATGTCCCAGTAGTACAAGGTAAATCTTTTAGGCAGGAGTGCTTTTGATTTATATTCTCAACTATGCCAGGAATATTGTAACTTCCTGGGGAGAAAGACCTTATTTTAAATTTTCCACCTCGAGATATATATAAATATATATATTTATATCTTTGTTCTGCTACGTTATAGCTATTTCAATCTCTTTTAAGTTACCTCATCAGCCTACATGAACATACTCTAAGGGGTCTGACTGACCTTAACTCAGCAGATCTGCAATAGAAAAAAGAGTCAAAGATATTTCACAATCAGAGTGGCTTTACAAACTTGTCTTCCAGTTTCTAATCATTCTACAAAAGATTGTTGTATAGAAAGACTCTAGAGATATTATTAAAATATTCAAGGAGAGACTTTAGTAGCTGTCTGTAGCTTATTTCAGGATTCTATTTTAAACTCAAAATTCTTGAAAGTAGAACATGAATTATATATCATTATTTGACAATGAAGTTTGTCTACTTTTTATTTCTCATGAGGTCCTTTGAATTATCTTTTACTTTTAAAAATGTGGAAGGGGTAAGTACTTTAAAATATCTCCTACATAGGTGTCCTTCTCTGTGGTCTAGGTAGGAATTCTGGATAACCCCTTAATATGAGCACAAGGTCTTCTTGGGCAGCTGTAGCTTTTATTTGTCTTTGTTGTCCAGTCAGCAGCAGGATGTCACAAAGAAGAAAGGTAGAGGCTATACTTTTAGTAAAAGAAAAAGTGCTACACAAGAGAAATAACAACCTTATTCTACTCACATCATTTATAAAGTCCTATTTAACCTTGACTAAGTAGAAGTGAGCACTGGGTAAGGAAATTAGACTCAAAGATACTTTATTATCAGAGCTGTTTTTCAGGATTGTTATTCCAGTTCATAATCATTCCACAGAATGTCATCATCCTGAAAGACTCTAGAGATGCTATTAAAATATTCCAAGAATTATTTTAGTGACTGTGCACAGCATATTTGAAGATTCTCTCTACTGTATAATGATGTAGAGGGTTTCAAGTAAATGTCTTAAAATATACTTTATTTTCTATTGGAAAGCAAATGAATAATTTTTATTATAATTTAAAAAGAAATTAGAAAAGGAAAATAATTTAAATCCTGCTTAATTCATCCTCATTTTTAAAAATAAGCTCTTCTCTACTGAGAATTGCCTCTGCCCTTGCTTTTTTAAAGGATATTTAGCACATGCTCTTTCTTACTGGGTAAGCTAATTAGAATTTTTAGTTAAGTAGTGAGAAAAAAATGAGGTTAAAAAAATTCTTAAGGACCTTTTACTTACTGATCCAGGAGATTAAAGGAGAACTAAAAGACAAGAAGGCATGTTGGTGATTAACGAGGTAGTTTTCAACTGGTGTCTACTTTCTCTCTTGCATTACATGAATATCTCTCAAGAGTGAGGAGAAAAAAATAGTTCCGAAGGAAAGGACATATGGGCATAGGCAAGGACAAGATATTCCACGACACTATGTCAAAATTCTGGGGCATTGACTTAGTACATTCCAAAGTCCTTTGCTTCAATATTACCCCCAAAGTTTCTCACCAACTCTAGAAAAATAATAAGTGTCTCCTGAAGAGCTAGACAAGCCCTTGGAGAGGTGATGGCCTTGAAGCTCAGGTGCCATTGTCCAGTCATGGGGTTAGGAATGTTTTCAGGAAGTCAGACTACTATCCTTTGTTTAAATCCACATAGTTGCAGCGAGGCTCAGGTTAGTTCAAAATAAGATATCCCCAAAAAAGTATTTCAAGTAAACAAGAAGGAATTATAAATATATGTGCCCTGAATGGAGATCATGTCAGCCTTATAAAATTAGTAATAGTTGAAGAAGGATTGGAAGATTTTCCATATGCCTAGTATATTCCACAGAGATTCTACTACAACATGTTTCTTAAATGAATCAGGCCTGTTTATAGTAAGTTATGCATAAGGTGAAATATATTTTTCTTGGCAATACAAAAGTTTGGAAAGATGGGTTTACATGTTGTTCTAGTACTTTGTAAGTGAAAACACCTCGAACATTAACTACTCCTACTGTAAAATTCTTCATCTGTGAAGTAAGATTCATTAAAATTACTTCCCTGCTTGACTCCAGGATTTCTTTTAGAGAATGAATGTCTTTATTTAGGGCACTCTCTCCCTAACTGGGGTAGAGATAGTGAATGAAACTTTAAGTACACGAGTTTGTAAGAATGGGGGGGAAAGTGACAGGCCATCCACTCTGATAAATTGGTAAAAATTGCCAAGGGAGTTTATTTGTGTAACAAGAAAGTATAATGTTTTATTTTAAATCACCTGTTATGTAGTCTTTCGATAAAGTGCTTGTCTCCACTAAATCTCTTCTGTGTAAAAGTTTATAGCAAACTCTGTATCTCCTATGAATGGCATATGTGGGCTGGAGGACATGAAATCAAGAAGTAAAAACTGAGTTGTAAGAGGAACTCAGTAAGTAAACAGCTATAAGGTCCATAATACAAAATTGAGACTCCATCAAGAGCATCCAAACAAATATGGAACTGCAGAAATTAGCAGAAATGTTGGAGAAGTCATTGAACTTCCATGTGAATAGGATGGGGTTTAAAATGATTCTACAGAGTCCTCAAGGGACAGGTTGATTCTGCTGATATCTTGATAAAGTAGCTGATATGGTTATAAGAACACAAAATTAGATTAAATTAATGTAAGCCCACATTTCGACAACTTTATCACCTTCTCTTTTCTTGTAAATCTGTTCCTCATGATTAACATGGCTACTCAAGATTTCTGCTCTATGATCCTATTGGTGTCTGCTCTTATTGATAATATCTTATTTTTAAATTCTCCGACTCTGTAAAATGGGGATAACGATGTCTTTAGAAAGTTGTGAGGATGTGCTAAAATAAAATATTGGAAGGGGAAAAGTTATAGAATTCTCAGTGTTAAAAATATAGGTTTTATATATAAGCAATAGCTCACAATTGCTCTAATAAGAGAAGAATAAATTAAAGAGGAGAATAGAGGCTCTTTCCAAATAACAATGCGTTTTCTGGACAATAGAGCTGAGAAGAACCTTACTGAGTTTCCAGCACTTCTTGATGAGACCCTCTCTTTAACAGCACAGCAGAACCAGAATTCAGTCTTCCTGACTGCCAGGCCCTTTGTTCTTTCCAGGGACTTCTGTGCAGATGGGTTTGTTCTTGATGCTCTGATGCTAGGCACCATGATAATAGATTTTAGCAAGTCTTGGTTCCTCAATGCTACACATCCAGAGTGTCTTTTAAACCTAACTTTCAACTGAGTCATTAGCCACACACAGAGATGGATGTCAGGCATTTAGTGCAGGTTCTTACATTGGATAATTTATTTTCATTTGGTTGTCATGGTTGGACTTGAACTATTTCAGAACTTACTGAATGTGAATAATGGCTCAATTCTTCTCATTTCTTTACATGAGAATTTGGCAGCACTGATTTAGGATGGGTTCAGAGAGGAGTGGGAGTGAGACCTGCCTTTCTCCAGAATTTTTCCTGCTGTCATTTAACTCAGTTCCTGCTGGTTCTGCTCAGTGGCAACAACACATCACTCTGATATCCTTTTATACACCTGTTGACAACTTTGATGTTTCCACTCTATCTTTCCATATCCCCCAGGCAGCACAAACAGTTCTCTTAAACTTCCCACATAGATCTTATTTTGTAAATTCTCTACCATTTTGTGACTTCAAAGCTTCCGATCTATTTTCTATTGAAGAAAACCCATATAGAAAATTAAAAGGGCAAATAGAAATAAAAGTGCAAATATATCTTATTTTGCCTTTTCTATCTACTCCATTTTTCTTGTTTGCTCAGTAACAGGAATAGGTTGCCAAAAGGCAACAAGCCTGATATCTAAATGAGTAATTGACTCTGGTTTGCATAACACCATGGCTAAGTCAGGTGCATTAAAGTTAGATTTGGGACAGAATTAGAGAAAATGTTTGAGTACAAAACAAACAAACAAACAAACAAACAAACAAAACCTAAAAAGAGAGAAGTGTCCCAGAAGGAAAAAGAATACAGAGAGGGTGGTTAAGTGCCTTTAAGTGTCTTTTTGCTTATTTCACATTTATTATAAAGTCCACCCTAATGAAGACTACTTTTCCAAGTCTGGCTAGGAACATTTCTAGTCTGCTTGGCCTCTCAGGAGTGATAGCAGGGAAAAGCAGTCATCTTCTTTTAAGATTTAATCTATTCTCTAACTAGAACTGTGTGAAAATGTAGACTACTAAACAGATGCCAGTTTGCTATCTAGGGCAGCCTGACCCACTATATAAATGCTATAGAGGGTGGGAAGAGGAAAGATACTTTTTCTGTTTGGTCTTATTGTAAGCATATGTACTAGAATATTCTTCCGATAATGAGTAGAGTCGCTTCTCAATTGTTTACTTGTCAGGATCAACTTGACAGCTTTCTGAAGATTACTGTGACACAGTAAATGTTAGAAAAATAAGGCATATTCTCAAAAATGGATTAAAGCCTGAGCTTTGTCAGTCAATGAAAAGAAAAATAAAATCCATACATCTATTTTCAATGTGTACAAAATGCCAATTTTGCTTTTATGTTGAATTGAGTATTATGGGATTAAATAGTTTGGCTACTAATTTTGACATCACAGGCATACTATTCTAAAACAACTTTTTGGCTCTCTAGTTAAAAGCTCCAAACATTAGGTTATCACATGTTGTTTTACTTTAGCACACTGCGTTGTCCTTATATTATCTTATTATTTCTCATCCAGAATGAAGAGAAAAACTTTCTTAGTCATATGTCTTCTAGTCTAGCTCATATTAATGGAAATGTATTAATAGTTTGATTTTTCATTTTAAAACTTTAGGACAGTCATCTAATTAACTCCAATTACAATTTATTGTTTTTTTTTCATAATCTTTAACTTCATAGTTATTTTGTTTTACATATTCATCTATTTGCTTACTCATTATCAAAACATTTCTTCTAGTTATTGTGTTAGGCATTTACAGAGACAAAGGTGAACAATACATGAATTTAACTCTCAGTGGTCTTGCAGTTTTTGGAGAGGGGGCATTTAAGAGAATTATGAAGCTATTCTACCATTCTAAATACCACAAAGAAAGTATGCATGAGGTCTTACTAGAAGAAAGTATAGAAATCCAAAGGGAGAGGCATGAAATTCAATATTACGTATAATGAAAGGGTCTGAAATACATGGTAAGGCAAAATGATGTAAATGAAATCTCCATCTTAAAGTATAAATGGAAATAATGGCTGTGCACTAGGATATTACAATAGCACAATTGACCAACAATAGCATGGTTCATACCATGGTGATAATTAAGAGAGAGAAATTCAAATTGCAATAGTTTAGGTAACATATTTACTAAATCTCAACTAATTGAATTCAAGGGGGACATATTTTTAATTAACTCAATCACAAATAATCAGATTAAAATTAGGCTCTGGGTTTCTAGTAGTTATTAGGAAGTAGTATGCTGTATTAGTCATTGAAATTTTATAATGAAATGGGGGATATAACGTGAATACTAATTCAGAGGTCTAATAATAACTGATAATCAGAAATAAGCTCAGAAACTATAAATCTATTATGTTTTCCCCAATCTATGTGGGATTTTTGAGGCAGGAACACTTTGAATGTCCAGCAAAAGAAATAATTAATAAAATGAAGAGATAACCTATATAGGGTGGTAGAAAATATTTGTAAATCATATATCAGATAAGAGGTTAATATCCATGGTGTATAAAGAATTCATACAGTTCAATAACAAAAAAAGCAAACATTCTTATTTAAAAATGGATAGAAAACTTGAATAAATATTTTTCAGAAGAAGACATACAAGCAGCCGACATGTACATGCAAAAGTTCTCAACATCACTAATCATCAGAGAAATGCAAATTATAGGCACCGTGAGATATCACATAACACTTGTTAGATTGGCTATTATGAAAAAGACAAGAGATAGCAAGTGTTGGAAAGAATGTGGAGAAAAGGGAATGCTTCTGTAGTGTTGATGAGAATGTAAGTAGTTACAACAGATATGAAAAACAGTATGGAGGGTTCTCCCAAAAATTAAAAATAGAATTACCACATGATACACAATGCCACTTCTGGGTATATATCCAAAGAAAATAAAATCATTATCTCAAATAGATGTCTTCATCCCAATGTCTATAGCAGCATTATTCACAATATGCAAGACATAGATACAATCTAAATGTTAGCTAATAAAAAAAATAGAAAAAGAAAATGTGACATATATATATATATATATATATATATCAAGAAATGTGAGAAACAAATGATATATATATATCTCATTATTCAGCCACAGGAAAGAAGGAAATCCTGCCATTTATCACAACATGAATAAACTTTGAGGGCATTATGCTAAATGAAATAAGCTAGACAGAGAAAGATAAATACTGTATGATTCATTCATGTGAGGAATCTGAAAGAGCCAAAATTATAGAAACAAAGAGAATGATAATTGTTAGGATTTGAGGGGCTGAGGGAAATGAGGAGGTGTTGGTCGAAAGATACAAACTTCTAGTTATAAAAGATGCACAATTTCTGGGATTCTAATATATAGTATAGTGACTATAGTTAACAATACTTTGTTATATACTTGAAAGTCAGGAAGAGAGTAGATGTTAAATGTATTCATTACAAAAATAAACAGTAATTATGTGAAGTGAGAGATGTGGTAACAACTCTTATTGTGATAATCATTTTGCAATATATCTGTGTATCAAATCATTACGTTTATATCTTAAACTTACAGAATATTACATATTAATTATATTTCAATAAAGCTGATGAAAGAAAAACTATTTTGGAACTAAATAAAGGTGATGGTTTCAAAATACTGTGAAAGTACTAAATGCTATAAATTGTACATTTTAAAAAGATTCATTTATGTTCTGTAAATTTTATCTCAGTAAAAATATACATCAACAGAAGATTTGGAAATGGAATCTCTCCCCTCCAAAATTTGTGGGACACAGTGAAGCAGTATTGAGATGGACATTTGTAGCACTAAATGTAAACATTAGTAAAGGGTACAGTCTCAAATCAATAGTCTAAGTTTTCAACCTAGAAAAAGGAGAGCAAAATAAACCCAAACCCATCAGAAGGATGATGATTTGAAAAAAAGGAAAAATCAATGAAATTGAAACAAAAAAATAGAGAAAAGCAATGAAACAATTACCTGGTTCTTAAAAGGATTGATACAATTGGCAAACCTCTGCCAAGACTGATGAATAAAAAAAGAGAGAAGACACAATACTAATACTCTAAATGAAACGGGGGCTATCGCTACAGATTCGGCAGGCATTGAAAGGATCGTAAGGGAATACAGTGAACAACTCTATACATATAAATTTGACAACTTTTTAAAAATGAACCAGTTTTTAGAAAACACAAACTACTGCAACTGATACAATATGAAAGTGATAATTTGAGTAGCTCTACAACTGTTAAGAAAATTAAATTTATAATTTAAAAACTACACACACACACACACACACACACACACACACACACACACAAACTCACCAGGCTTCAACCCCAATAGTTTCAGTGAAGAATTTTTTCAAGTATTTAAAAATAATTAATGTAAATTGTACACAATCTCTTCCAGAAAATGAAATAGGAAAAAAAATATTTCTCAATTTATTTCATTAAGGTAGAATTACTCTGATGGAAAGGAAGGAATAAAAACATTGCTATTTTAAGTTAAAATGTTTGTTTTTGTAGAAAATTCCAGAAAATCTAGCAAAACAACTTTTACAGCTAATGTGATTTTAGCAGAGTCACAGGAAAAAAGATAAATATAAAACATGTAATTGAATTTCTATATACCAGCAATGAACACACAGACATCGAAATGAAAATATTTATGATCACTCATGAAAATAAAACAGGTAAAAAATCTAACAAAACATGTACATGACTTGTATACTGAAAACTACACAATGCTGTTGAAAAAAAAAATCTTAGTAAATATAGAGACATACCATATTTATGGAAGACGACATAACAAAGATATAAATGCTCCCCAAAATTATACAAAGGTTTTATGTAATTTCACAATCGCACCAAGAATTTTTGTTTATGTAGACAAGGTAATTCTAAAATTCATTTAGAAAACAGAGGAGGAGCTGAATAGCTAAAACAATTTTGAAAAAGGAAGAATAAAGTGGGAGGGATCAGTTTACTCAGTTTGAACATGTATCATATAAATACAGTAATCAAGAATGTGTGGTATTGGTGGAGGAACATACACATAGACAAATAGAACAGAATGGAGAACCTAGAAATATACTTTCACACATATGACTAATTAATTTTTGACAAGGGTGCAAAATAATTCAGTGAAGAAAAGATAACCTTTCAATAAATGGTGCTGGAGAATTAAGACATTGATTGGAAAAAAATTAAAAATAACCTTGACCTAAGTATCACTTTTTATACAAAAATTAACTTGAAATGCACAACATGAAATGAATATACTTTTATTTTAGTTTTATTTTATTTTATTATTTTTAAATTTTATTTAAGTATGTTAGTATAAAATATTATTTTAGTTATATTAGTTTCATATTAGACATTTTTATGTCTTACAATGTGATCACCACACTAATTCTAGTAATTCTCTGTCACCATGCAAACTTATCACAATATTATTGACTACATTCTCTTTCACTTTTTTACTCAACCTTTCCTACTCCCTCCCTTCTGGTAACCATTCCTTTGGTCTGTTTCTTTTATTCTGTTTCTATTTTGTTTTGTTTGTTAATTTCTTTTGTTTTTAGATGTCACATATAAGTTTTTAGATTTCACATATAAGTGAAATCATACAAGATTTGTCTTTCTTTCCCTGACTAATTTCACTTAGCATAACACCCTCTAGATCCATCCATGTTATTGCAAATGGCAAGATTTCATTCACTTTTATTGTTGTTTAATATTCCAATATATATGTGTGTGTGTATGTATGTGTGTGTATATATATAGACATATATATGTGTGTGTGTATGTGTGTGTGTGTGTGTGTATACATATGTGTGTGTGTGTGTGTGTACAGCTGAAACTTATTGGATTTCGTTAACATCATTTTTTCTTTATCCATTCATCTATAAATGGTCACCCAGGTTGCTTTGATATCTTGGCTATTTTAAATAATGCTGCAATGAACATAGGGGGTGCATATATCTTTTCAAAATAATGTTTTCATTTTCTTTAAATAAATACCCAGAAGTGGAATTGATGGGTTATATGGTAGACCTGTTTTTAGTTTTTTGAGGAATCTTTATACTGTTTTCTAGAATAGTTGCACCAATTTGTAGTCCCACCAACAGTATACAAATATTCTCTTTTCTCCATATTCCTGTGTCACATGTTATTTGTTGATTTGGGGATAATAGCCATACTGATTGGTGTGAGGTGGAATCTTGTTGTGCTTTTAATTTTACATTTCCCTGATAATTAGTGATGTTGAGCACCATTTCATATATCTGGTAGCCACCTGAATGTCTTCTTTGAGGAAATAAATGTCTTTTCATATTCTCTGCCCGTTTTTTTGATCAAATTTTTAGCTTTTTTATTTAGGAGAAAATCTTTAGAATCTAGAGGTACATAAATAATTTTTTGTCTTGACATCAAAAAACACATTTATAAGAGCAAAAGTTGAAAAATTGGACCTTTTCAGAATTAAATTTTTTTCTCTGTGAAAGCTCCTGTTAACAGATGAAAAAATAAACTAGTGACAGGATTAAAACACTTACAAAGCACATATCTGACAAAGGACTGGTGCCTAGAATATATAAATAATTCTCAAAAATCAATAGTAAAAATCAATCTATTTAGAAAATGGGCAAAAGTTATAAAAAGACATTTCATTGAGAAGATACACAGATAGAAATAGGCACATGAAAAGATATTCAACATTATTGACCATTATAGAAATGCCAATAAAACAATGAAATATCTCTATACGCATATCAGTATTGCTAAAATAAAAATAGTAACAACTCCAAATGATTGCAAGGATGTCAAAAAACTGAATCACACATTATTGATGAAAATGTAAAATGATATATTCTCTCTGGAAAATATTCTAGCAGTTTCTTAGAAGGTAAACATGCAAGGTAAACTATCATACAACCCAGTAATTGTACTCCTCAGCTTTAATCCAAGAGAAGTAAAGTCTTACATTCTCTCAAAAATCCAAACACTAATATATATAGCAAGCTTATTCATAATAGCCAAACTCTGAAGCAGTCCAGATGTCCCTCAGCAGGTGAAGTAAATATTCAGCAATATAACTGAATGAACCATTGATACACAGAATAACCTAGATGAATAGCCAAAGGATTATTTTGAGTGAAAAAATTCTTTCTCAAAAGGTCATATACTATATGATTGCATTTACAGAGCATTTTTGAAGTGGCAAAATTCAGAAATGGAGAACAAATTAGTCATTGCCAGGGGTTAAGTAAGTGGTGGAATGGGAGGGAAATAAATGTGATTCTAAAAGGGCTACATCCAAACGATCTTTGTGATGATAAAAATATTCTATATCTCAGTTGTATCAATGTCATTATCTTGCTTATGATATTGGGCTGTAGTCTTTCAAGATGCTACCATTGAGCAAACAGGATAAGGGTACACTAGCACTACTTGTGTTTTTTTTTTTTCCTTAAAATTGCAACCTATGATTCTTTCAAAATTGAAAGCTTATTTAAAACTGAAAGCAACAAATGAACAAGACAAACAATCAAACAAAAACTTATACACACAGACAATAGTTTAGTGGTTACCAGAGGGTAAGTGGGTGGGGAGGTGGTAAGGGTAAGGGAGTTAAATATGTGGTGATAAAAGATTTGACTTTGGGTGGTGAACACACAATGGAATACACAAATGATGTATTATTGAATTCTACACTTGAAGCCTATATAATTTTATTAACTAATATCACTCTAATAAATTTAATTAAATAAATAAGGTCGATGAGAAAAATAAGATAAAGATACAGTACTCAAAATCTTGGTTAGTGACCCATACAAAAGACTGATACCTAATTAAAATATTAGCACATCAAAATATTTACACACACTAAGTGGTTAAAAAATACATAAATATTACAATAAACTTAACATTTTATCTTGAAAAAGAAAATCACTCAATGCCTAAAGAATTTAGTGCTTAATCAACCACTGTGAAAGGTTTTATTATGATGATTCATATGGTGTTTATATATATTTGAAAATATTACAAAATTCTGATGAGCTTTTATGAGAAGAAAAATAAAAATCAGGTTTTTTTCTTAGAGTCTTAGCAACTATGATTTTTGTTTGATAGTCAACAGCTTAATAGAAAGCTATACTAGAAAGAAATTTGAAAGTTTAGGTAATATTGTCATTTATTCAAGGAACTTGGTCATGTTAAGATAAATTCTATTTTTTAGTACTAGGTTTTCATGTATTAAAAATGAAAATAATTTGATTAAAAAGTATTTTTTAATACAAAGTAACTCTGTAGGGGCTTGGCAAAAATAGGAAACTACAAGTATCGGCTTTATTTTAAGCTGATCTTTGTAAAATGGAATTCTTCCAAAGTAAGCATTTATAGTACCATTTTGAGGAAAATGTAATATTGAAATCTGTGTGAATGTGCATTAATTTAATCCGTGTGTGCCTATGTTTAGCAACCAACTAGAGAATTAATATCTATCCTTTCTTCGGTGATAAAGACTCAAATTCTTCACAACATTGTAAACCCTTCTTAACTAAATCATGATTATAATAATAAATTCACATCTTGAAGGGCTTAAACACAAGAGAATAAAGAACTTAATAATGAAAGTTAATGAATTACAATCCATTTAAACCGTATATTCAGAAAGACTATGTTTCATTGGGGAGCTTTTGCTAGCTTAATAAATGAGAATTTTCTGTCCTGCATATAAGAAATAAGCCTGGTTAACCACACAAGCAAGGTCAGCTCACTCTTTAAACCACTACTAGGGAAAACAGAGGATATCTGAAGGGCACTTTATCTCCAGACTTGGATCATGACCTGGGCACAAGGACATTTTTCTTCTTTATTAGAAAATAGCCATTTACAATGATTTTGTTTTTGAATTAATCATTCAAGAAAAGAAGTAATTTCTTACATTGTAAAATAAAAAATATCTGTAAGGGCAAAACTTCAGGTTATTCTCTCATCTACTTCTTGTTTATAGGTCTCAAAGACAGAGGCCCCCTTGAAGAGGTAATAAAAACGTTTAATGAAGCATGGGATTTGATATTTTTGGAGTTGGGTTTTGGAATTAGGTCATATAAACACCAAGAGATCCTCTTTGTTTTATAGGCAGAGCCATTACTAAACTGTTTTAGAATGTTCCGAATGTTTATTAACTTACCTGAACTAACTAACCAACCACTCTGAAACAGTCGCCCATCTCTGTCCATGGCATGTGTCTAAAAATGCAATGAGAAAAAATTAGAAATTAATTAACATTGTGAGTTAGAAATATATAAACTGGGCAAATAGACAAGGTTTAGCTCAGGGAGTAGAACTGGAGGGAGAGAACATGACTCTCCTAAAAAAAAAAATTACCATAAGTAAAGTAGAAATCTGGGGGCTGGGGCCAAACTACACATTAGGCCCTACAGGCAGAGAGAACAACGGGTCATGGTCAGATGTGAGACTATGTCTGGCCATGATCATTCAAGGACACACACACATGTGTGCATGCACACACACACCTCTCTTTCCCAGTCTTCTTGTGTACTTGGGAAAGAGGGAACTGTGATATACAGGAAAGATATGACTGTGATCCAGTTTTGTAATGGAACATTCTTTAGAAAGAACCGGTAGTAAAAGCAGAGGAGAAAAATCAATACTTAAGAAATCTGCACTGACAGAAATAATGGTAATAGAAAAGAAGACAGCAAAGATCTCTGAATATATATGTAGGTGGAATGTACCAAAAAATTCAGATAGGCTACGGCCATGCTACCCTGAACAAGACCAATCCTGTCTGATCTCAGAAGCTAAGCAGGGTCGGGCCTGGTTAGTACTTGGATGGGAGACCACCTAGGAAGACCAGGTGCTGTAGGCATAAAAAATATAAAATAAATAAAGGATTGTAAACTAACAAGTTCCTTGCAATCTGTGAGGTCAACCAAGGGTTGCAAAAAAAAAAGTCAGATATATTAAAAATATAATTTATCTTACTATTATTCAATTTGAATTTTTAATAGTCTCATTCAACTGGAAGAGAAGAAACTAAAATAAAAATTTGTCTTTTTATATTATGGATGAGAGACCTTCTCATCCATAAATCTGTGTTCTGGTTGCAGAAGCCTTACAGAGTGCTAAAAAGTAGGAGACTCTTCTTGTCATTTCTTCACTCAGATAAGATGCCCATCATCCTGCCTGGTCATTGGCCAGTAGGCCTTGCAGGTAAATGTTAAATCATTCTTTATTGTTCTTTTTTCAAACTTATTGTGCCCAACTGCTCTAAGTGACACATTTTTGACATATTTTGAGTCATGAGCATTACCTCGCCATGCTCTACTTCCCTGGGGAGCAGATATATCAGTGAGGCTATCTCAGCCTCTTCTAAACCTGCTCTTGGGGATCCCGAAGCTATCCCAGAAGACTTCCTCATTTCCAAGTTTCTTCCAAGAATTTCCAGTGCAGACACCTCTCTGTAAGGTCAACTAGCATCTTAATCTTCTCAATTTTCTTCTTCCTCTTCTTTCTCCTTCAACATGGTGCTGGCTTTTCTACTTGGACCATTTCAGCAAATGGAAATAGATAGAACTGGGTCTTTTGGAACTATTATACTGCAAGAGATAACAAAAGTCTAGCCAATAATAACTGAATTTTAAAAAAATTTTATACCTGGTGTCTTCTCAGTTTACATTAAGGACTAAGGCTTGTAGAAATAAAATCTCAGAATATAATTCTTTTTTTTCTGTGTTCTAATCTGTTGAATCTCTCTTATATGGCAAAGAGCCTAGAAAGGTCTCAATGCTTTAATTTAGGAAAATTGGATTAGTAGAGAAGCAAAAGGAGAAATTATAGAAAAAATATATAAATAGTCTTTGAGAATTTTCTATAAGATCGTGATTGAAATGTTATTTAACACTGAACCAAGCAGTAAGAAATCCTAAAATATGAAAGACATGTGACCTTCTTATTAATAACAATGTTAGATAAAGTTAGTCCATACTTGACCAGGGACTATGCACCATGAAACAAATGTGGATCAAAGACACATAGAGATTTTATTCATATACAATTTTTCTTTTTAGGTAATCTTTCAAACATGAGACAATCAATATTTGATACTTATTCACTGAAATTAAAGCAAACAGCTGTATCAGTACATGCTTTCAATTTAGATTGGGAAAAGCTCATGCATTTGCTACGAGTTAAAGCTCAGTAGTGGTTGTACACAAATGGTTAGGTTTTACTTGTTTATCAACTTTTTCTGGTATACTACATAGTGTTAGAGAAACAAATGAATATCTATAGTAAATTCAGTGTTTACTGCATCCATTTAAGTGAGAGCAAAGTGGGTAGAAAACAAGGTAAAATACTGTAATATCACAGTTATAACAGTGTCAAATATTGTCATATGTTGTTTTATTCAATACATAACCCATTTAATTCTTATGATGGCCTTATGAAAGATACACTATTATTATCATTTACAAGTAAGGCAACCAAGACACTAAGAGGTTACCTAGCTTGTTTAGGTAAATGGATGAGTCAGAATTTTTACCCAGGCAGTCTAGTTATAGAGTACATGAACTTATCTCCCTCCCTCCATATCCCAGAAGTTCCATTTTCCTTAGATCTCATGGAACAGGAAACGATTAGTCTTACCACAGAGGCAGCAGGGCTTCAAAATGGTGTTTCAATTTAAGAACAGTCAAAGGCGACGTTGTTTTGACCCCAGCTATTGAAGATTTTTAATAAGTTCATGTCTGTTTATTTGGACTGATGAAAATATTAATTTGTTCAATTGATTAAAGTCTTCACATATGAGGATGTATTATTTAGGTATGTATAGTTAGCTTAACATTTCCCCAATGCCCTGTGTAAAAGTTTTCTTCCTTCTTCATGACTAGCTGTAGTCAGTCTGCACCTGAGTACTTGAGATCACAGGGAAATGTAAAGTGCAAGACAGTGATGAGAGTCTTTACAGAAAAACAAAAGTATAAGTTTAAGTTACTACCATTCAAAGAAACTCTCAGATCATAGCATCCAATCACACAAAATTTTCAGAAAATGGAATAGTGGTAGAGAGGAAAATTTGAAGTCAGGCAGGCTGACAAGTATACCTGTTTTCACTATGACTTTGGGAAAGTTACTTGACTTCTCTGGTCCTTTGTTTTGTAAAATAGAAATAGAAATGCCTATGCTGTAAAGATTAAATGATATAGTGCATAAATACACCTTGAACAATGGTGGTAGTTACTTAATATTAACAACTATTTCTATTTGAGTAAAATCATTGTAATGGTACCTATGAAAATTTGAGTTTTTGTTACCATATCTCTGAGGTCAGCCAATAAGATGTTTGTTGAGCATGAAAAGTTCTTGTCTTGACTCTCGCGAGTTGCAGAATAGCATGTCCTCTGTGGACAAACTGCCTGGGTTTGAATCTTACATGTTACTTACTAGTAAGGCTGGTGATTCTAGGCAAGTTGTTTAATGTCTCTCTGTCTTAGTTTACTCATCTGCAAAATAAGCATAATAATATCCTCATTGGTTGTTATAAAGATTGAATTATTATTTATATATTTCTTAGAACAGTGACTTACACATAATTACTACTATATAGATGTTTAATGAATACCTTCACAATGTATTTCTGATTTAAACTCTAATAATAGATTAAATGGGATGATTTTTTAAAATCACGTACATTTCTGTTATTCTTTGATTTATGATTCAAAAAGACAGGTAGTTGTTTTATATCTTGTAGAGGTAATCAGAGATGTAAGCTTTTGGATATTTAACAAATACATTTTTAGAAGGCTGATTAGTTCGACTTCACAATATTGGCTTGTTGACTTGATGCTACCTTTCTTTTCTTTCTTTTTTAAAAAAAATCAATATTGGCTTTTTTACTTGATGCTTCCTTTTTTTTCTTTTTTTTTTTTTTTTTTTTTTTTTAACAGGGCCATCCTTTGTGTATATAAAGTGCAATAAGGTAAGTAAAATTTTGAATTCATTATATATTCTCCAAGATGTCTGACTTCATATATCTCCCTCATAAGACTTTGAATTCATTCAGGGAAAAAGGAAGAAGCCAGAACAAAAGCACCATTACCTTGATGTCAAGGATTATGATTTTTAACAGCAAAATAAGAGTATTATGGAAATAAGTGTTTAGGAATCCAAGTCAGTAATTTCTTTCCATCCTAAAGGTTTCTGTCATGTTAACCTGCAATCTGTTGCCAAACAAACAAATTGCTCTCTAAACATGAACTCCATTCTCCATGCTGGATTTTAAGTGTCCTAGACTTATTTCTGATCCTAGTGTATGATAGATGCTGACTGAACGAGTTTCTCAGACAAGTGATGAGACACCTTGTCAAGGTTATAGTCAGTAATTCAGACACTCCATCTCATACAATTTAGAGTTGGAAGGTGGTGGCTGCATTTATTTCTGTTAACTGAGCATTGGAGATAAATGGCAGGGTTCATTTTCCAGTTTAACACTTTTGTTAAGATGAATAATGGATAGCTAAAAGCAATGGCAATATCTTAACAGAAGAAGAATGGGACCTGGGATTTAGTTTGCTTCATCTGTCTAAATAGCATCTCCTATTTTTGCCTATTATTTCCATTTCAATGGTACCCATTCATTAAGCTTATTTTTGGCAAAACATAAGCATATGAGAAACAATTAAAGGATTAGTAAGTATAATTTCAGTGGAGTATAGACCATGACGTATAAACCCCTACTATGTTTTGTAAGAAGATAATGTCCAGTTTGAAAGTGAAATTTAAAAATAAATCTTCTAAGAATATCATTATAATTGGAATCTTAATAGGAGTGCTTTTCAAGTGAAACGAGCAGGTGGAGTCCAAAAAAAAAAATAAATAAAGTGATAGAAATATATTTAAGATTCAAAAAACATAGACTATGCTTGATTTCTGTATAGGAAGCCAGAAGCAAGCATCAGAATAACAAATTCAGATGGCATATGCCATCTAAAGAGGGCAAAATTATTTCTAATTTCCTACATAATGACTGGTATTGACTTTCCAACTTCAATGGAAAGAGATGTAACATATTTTATCTCTACTTGCTCTTCAGTGGTGATTCTGTTGATTTGTGCTGACGACAAGAGAAGAGCAGGGTGGTTAAATGTGACTAATCCATTGACTTTAGGGATTAACAAAATATGAGTTTTTAAATGACTTGTTCTCCTTGGCCATTCTTGTGTCTTGGTTTAACTATTAATCTCATTATCAAAGTCAAGCTAAACTCTGTAGCTGCAAAGTTTTGTTAGAAACCACAGCAAGAGAAAGGTTAGTGGTACCCATTCTTTGATTACTGAATGCTTGGGGTCTATCTAAATGGCAAGATGATGCATTGTTCCCTGTGCTTTCCTTGCCACAATTTTACTGTTCTATCCAGCATAGAATTTTATAATCATTCTCATTATTAGCACATTTCAATAAAGTTCAAATTTGTATAGCCTCGAAGCCATTAACATTTTGTAACATATTCTGGGTGGCACATTTCTCATTCAGAAAAATGTCTGCAGTGGAATGCTCTTCTGATATATTACACTCCTTGGTTCATCATTTAAAACTTGAGACATCCACCAGCATATACATCTTATTTAAAGTGTCAAATGAGGGCAAAAAAATTGCGCTGACTTAAAGAGCCTTGTTACTTAAACGTCAAGGATCACTGCATCCATTTTCCCTTTTCGGCATTAACCATCTTTTTCCTGTTTTTTTTCTATTTGTTCTCTTTTAAATGAGGCTCATAAGGAGGGAGAGAATGGGTTAGTATCTTTTAATGAATATTATTGAAGCCAAAATTTCGGGGGGAAAATGATCAAAGTGATTTTTTGTCCATGTGTAAACAAAGCTACATAGACATATCTGTATCTTTAGGAGTATTTTCTTTACAGATTAATATCTTTGCAAAATAATATGACCTTCAGTTAGGTAAGACTTAAAAAATTAAAATTTCTCATGTAGAGACTCAATAAAACTATTAAAGTATGGAAAGAGGTTCTTAGAGTTTGAAAACTAAGAGTGTTGATCTCTTTTGACACTCTTTGGGAATTGGTTAAGAAATAAATCACTACAAACATCAATATTGGTATGGTGAATAGAGACTCAATATCACTGTTTACTTTATATGTATCTGTATGTGGTTGGAGTAAAATGGATGGTCACCTCCAAACTGTGATGGGAAGAGCTCTTCTGAATGATTCCCATTTTTTCTTGTTTTGCTAGTATCAATGATACCCAGAGCTATATTTTTTTCTGAAGTTCTCAAACTTTGCTGGATTCTGATTCACATGGGATGCTTTTTAACAAATAACAAAGATGCCCAAGGCCTACATGTAGAAGAGTTCACCTGCTAATAGTCGGTGATAGAATCTTGACTTCTGCAATTTTATACACTTCTTATGTGATTCTAATAGATTCTTAGTTTGAAAAATACTAAATTCAGGTGATTCTTTAGTGGATATATGTTAAATACAAAAGTACGAAGGAGATAAGGTATTACCATACATTTATGTGCTAGGCTGAAGTAATATCTACTTTATTTCTGCCTCCTGGGATGACCTTTAGAGAACAAGACCAGTGGTATGCAAAAAAAATGACTGAAGATGGGAGTGAGTAATGGGTTTCTGGACTGGATGGCAGAAGCCTTGATTTGTAGCTTGTGCCACTTTCCGTGGTATAAATTCTCTTACTATGGCCAATTTCAAGCTACTAGTGAATTAACAGCCATCTCACAAAATTTATGATTATTTAATAATCTTGTGGGCTGATGAGATCTGGCTTCTGCACATAAACAATTATTTTTGAGAAAGAAGGAAAGCAGGCTCTGCGTATAAAGCCCAGAGACAATAAAGTGAGGCTGGCATGGATGCTCTAATCCAGGGAAGGATTATGGTTGAGAGCAAACAAACAAAAAGACACAAGAAGGACAATTCTGTTTAGGAGTTCAACATAGTTCTTTGGACTGGATAAAGAGGTTGTAGAACTTTAGAAGGAAAAACTGCAGTTAGGTGGCTGAGGTCAGCTTTCAGGTTTCTGATAATGTGTAGGCAGCCCCATAAAGAGGCATTTTAAAGAAGAATTAATGAGCCACTAACCAGAAGCCTGACAGGTTCATACAAAATCAAGAAGTTTATCTATAACGATACCAAAACTAGATAAAGTAGAAAGATGAAGTCTCTTGGGCAGAGAGAGGCAAGCAGATAGAAGACAATGTGTGGGTAAGATCGAAGGCCAATTCAGGACAAATATCAGGAGGCCAGGTACTGGTTGCCCTGCTTTATTTATGCAGCACTGAGAACAAAGAACCTTAATAGAGTAGAACAGTATATTAACACCATTGAATTACAGAGATTTAAAAAGGAGACTTAAATTATACTATCTAGAGTGTATACTCCTAACCTATCTATGTAATGTTAAATAGTGCTTAGATATTAACTTCCTGATATTAATTATGGGAAAATCTTCATTTCTAGTGTCCTCAACTTGGAGGCCATTTTCCTATTTAAGGTTTTTCATGTAGTTTAATATTTGAGATTCCTTTATCGAATGTAACTATCAAAAATGGCTACCGGTTTCCTGAAATGTCACTATTTTATAGTTTCTCTGGCAAAAGGGAAGATTTTCAATTCAGATAATATCCTCTTGCTCATAGTAGCAGACTCTTAGAGCTCATGAGTTTTTGTTCTATTATCTGAGAGTCACTTGGAGAACAGGAAGAATTATTACTTTCCTTCCCATTTACCTCAAAATGGAAGACTGATCCTGCTTATTCCAAGCAGAAAAATAAATAGCAATGATTCAATGACATTTTAAGAGTACTTTGGGGGCTCATGAACATATTGGCTGGACAACCAGTTTGCTTTTTCTAAAATAATACTACAAATAATAATAATACAAACTAGTACACTATGTTAAGATAAAGGTAATATTTCAAGAAATAATTTGCTTCTCTGTTACGATGACAAGAACCTTATATGATGAATTATAAGAAAAAAGAAATAGAACTGATTTGTACCCATGGAAACAAATGCTGAATGAATAACCTTCTTATAAAAGTATATTCATTTTTTTATTTGATTTTGTCCGAATGATTTCTCAACCTGACACTCTTTTTGCAATACAATCAAGCATAAGGATTTAGAGAAAGACAGCACTGTCTCTTATTTGTTTTGTATGTGGGTAGTATCCCCAAACTAGATTGTTTCATGAAAAGTAATAAAGAGATTTGATATCACAGAATAAAGAGGAATATGCTATTTACAACTGCCAGCCTTGAGAGTCTCAGATCAAAAGTTAATTAAAAAAATGCTTTGAGTTATTAAGGCAGATTATTTTACTTCATCTGTTCTAAGAACATAGTTTCTTTCCCATAGCTTTCCTCTACTCTTTAATTTGGACCCCACCTAATTTAAAATGTATAATTTAATACTCTTGTATAATTAAATAGAACTGTAATATATTTAAATGTAACAATAGTTTGGAGTATAAGGCAATTGTTAGTATACAACAATTTAAGAATAATCAGAAACAGCATAGTGCAAAAGTGCTTTTATTTGCCTGATTATTGATAATTAATAATAAAATAATCATATGCAAAGGTAAAAACTGTGATTCTAGAAAATAATGCAATTAAACATGATAAAAATCAAGATAATTTGACCCAGAGCTTCCTGTAACTAGAGAAAATAGATACGTTATTGATTCTATGTGTCATCAGAAAAGAGAAAGTGAACCAGGATTTTCGGAAAATAAAATATTCTTTTCTCTTTGTATTCTATATTAATTTTCATAGGAATACCTAATAATGTATCAAAGGTCCTCAATGATTTAGAGTAAATGTAGCATGCACTTATCATGGTGATTACACAAAAGATGAATCAAATGTAGTTCATTCCAGTGGTTTGGTACTGATTGATGGAACTTAGTACTCTGTAGAAGTCAAATTTCATAGTATCGAATTTATACTGAAAAACGATCTTCTAATTTCTTCATCCTTTATTACATCCTTTATTAATTTTTCCATTGAAAAACATTTTTTGTAGATCTTAGGTATATGAGAACTCATGTATGTAATAATGACATCTTTTGACAATGTCATATGGTAGGAATGATAAAAGAACTTTACTTTCTCCCATGTTGTCCTATATGAAAATCTTCCTACTTTTCCAGAAAACTTGTGAGTTTTCCAAAGCCATTAGAATTGACATTTAAATGTACCAATAGATTTTATGCAATTTAAAGGAAATAATGTTGCAGTTGTACTATTTTACAATAAAAGCATTTGATGAAATGCAGATGAGAGACATATCTCATTACAAATGTTATTTGTTTTTTTCCAGAAATACATTGAGGTAATTTTTGTGTTCAGAAGAGCATAATATCACTTAATATCCAAAAGCGGTATAAAAAATATACAAAGAATAAAGCAGATTTCAATTGTTCTGAAAAGAGCATTTGTCAATGTTTAAGATATTAGACTTCTCTTAAAAAATTGCGTTAAGGAAAAACAATTATAGATAATGACTCTAGTTTTCTATCACTTCTAAATACTAGGTTTTAAAGTTGTTGCTCAGTTGCAGATACTTAATTATTTGAAAGATAAAGTCAGAATTTTCAACTCTAAAACAGGAAAAAATATTACAATTTTTACAAAATTTTGAATTTTCTTTGAGACAAATCTCAATCTCTGAACTCAGAGAGAAAAGACGAGCTTTCATCATTTTGGAAGTCTTTTTCTATAAATTTCTTTGTTTCTGTGCCAAATAGAAGAAATAATAAGTGTTGCCCTACCTAGGGGTGATAAGAACAATTGAGTTTTTTATAAAATTGAATAGTTTAAATCTCAGTGATTAATAAGTGAAGGCCACTGCCAAATAATAACAATATATATGAATGCAACAGCAACAGCACAATAAATGAGTGCTTTTAGGAGGAAATAATTCTGTGGGCAGACATTAAATCAGTAATGATTATTATTTTGTAAGAGTATATCAACACCTCTTTTCAAGTGAATCTAATATCATGAGCAATAACATTATGTGTTGAAAATCAAAAGAGTAAGGCTGAAGATAATTTTAAAACAAACAAACAAAAAATTCCCTAACTCTGACTTCTAATACTCTTAATGAGAAATAAATTCAACTTAGTAAAACTGAATCAAACTTTAGATTTATTCTAGAAGTGTACGTTTTGAGATCAAAGATGAATATTCATATATGCATGTAAGCTTGACCTACTGACAGCCAATCAGAAGGCTTGAGGTTGGAATTTTGCCTTCAAAATGTCCAGTGAAATAGTTATGTTTATATTTGAAAATATTGCAATCTAGAGAATTGTTTATTTTCTTGTGATAAACAATGGGCTTTTTAAAAAATTTTATTTTATTATTAGTTTCAGTATACAGTACATTGATTAGACATTTATATAGTTTATAAAACAATCTCCTAATTGCTCTTTCTTTCCTTTGCCTCTCCACTTAGCCATTACAGTAATGCTAACTGCTTTCCCTATGCTGTGCTTTCCATCCCTGTGACCCTCTATCAACTACTAATTTGTACTTCTTTAACCTTTCTCTCCTTTCTCCCTGCCCCTCAACCTGCTCCCCTCTGGCTGTCACCAGATTGTTCTGTATACTCGTGAGTCTGTTTTTGATTAGTTTTTTCTTTCTGTTCCTTAGATTCTGCATATAAGTGAAATCATATGGTATTTATCTTTCTCTATCTGATTTATTTCATTCAGCATAATAACCCCTAGATCTATCCATGTCATTGCAAATTGTAGGATTTCACTTTTTTAATGGCTGAGTAATATTCCATTATATATATGTGTGCATATATGCATATATTATATATACATATATATGTGTGTGTATATATATATACATATCATAACTTCTTTTCCCAATTGTCTTTTGATGGGCATTTAGGTTGCCCATCTTCCATATCTTGGATATTGTAAATTGTGCTACATTATAACTTCTTTTCCCAATTGTCTTTTGATAGGCATTTAGGTTGCTTCCATATCTTGGATATTGTAAATTGTGCTACATTGGGCTTTGTTTTTCTGAAGGACCTAGTTTAGGGTTTTGGAGCCTCTGAGAGAAGGGCCTGAGAAGAAGATTATGAGTGATGAGGTGCTGTTGGGTTCCTCCTTTTAGAGGCGCCATTGGCACGTATCTTTGCCTTTGAACTGGGATTTCTGACAAAGCTAATTCTTTCTGCTCAGATACATATAAACATAGGCACTCGACAATATAGGATTTGAGAGGAATGAGAGTGATAGAGGGTACTTGTGTATTATCCCAATTGCCTATTACTGTGTAACAAATTACCTCCAAATTTTGTTGCTTAAAATAGTCACTTATTTTGTTATAAATCTTTAGTTTGTACAGGTCTCTGTGGAGGTGTTCATTTCAGCTATATTCCAGACATCAGCTAGAATTTCTCAACTGCAACTGGAGGATCCATTTCCAAGATAACTGGCAAGCTGTTCCTGCCTGTCAATTGGGAAATCAGTCAAGGCTATTGCCTAGGGGCTATTTCCTGTTTACATGAGCTTTTTCATGGCACTACCTTTATTTTCTCAACACAAGATTTGAAAAATGAGCATTTCAATAAATACTAAGTAGAAGCTGCCAATCTGTACCAGTTCTAGAACTAGAACAGGCCAACTTTCACCATGTTCTTATTTGTCAAGCAATAGGAGCCCACTTATATCTAACGAAAAGGAACATTAAACATACCACTTGATAGGAAGAGTTTTTTTTTTTTAATTGTAGACTTCTTAAATCTACCACAGACATGTTGCCCACTTTGGTATTTCAGATTATTAATATGCTTCTGCCCATAAGCAAAGTTACAATAGGTGGCCACCAACACTGTAATTTTTCTTATATTCAAATTATTTTTTTCAACAACCTATTAGAGAGCTTAAAGTTTAGTCATTGAATTTTAGAGCTAAAACTTATCTCTATCTAATTCTCTCTTTTTATTAATGAGGAGGAAGAAAAAAGAGAAAACTCAAGTGTTATATGCACAGTCAACAGCAAAATTCAGGTGGAACCATCTTCTAAGAGTTCCTTCTATTATCTTTGAATTAGATGTTGTCTTTAGAAAGTTCTCATTAAGTCACACACAGGAAATCTAGAAGTCTCAACATCATCAAAAGGTACATTTACTAGACTGGCTAGCTTTTCTCACTGAACAATGAGCTTAAGGAAATGAAGTGTGTACATTTGGAAGGTGGAAGAAATTTTAGAAAGATTGACGATACATGTAAATATTTTATAGATAGGTTGTAGATTTAGGTGGGGGAGTAGAACCAATGAGGAAAAAAATAAAGGGAAAGATACAGACATTGGGTGCTTTTAATGTGTAAAGGAGAAAAGTAGAAATAAATTTTGAGGGAAAGTCTTAGGTTTCAATTTAAGAACAAAAAGAAAGGATTTAACTTTGAATTTAGTTTAAGAACTAACTATAACAAAAAGTATAATTATAATATTTCGATCTATAAGTATATAAGAAATAACATCTCTTTTGAATATGAAAGTATAAAAATGATCTATATTATGCTGTTAAAGAATATAAAGGATATCTTAAATATCACATAAGTCCCTCTAAATTGCTTTTACATAGCATCTTTCTTTATTCAACTCTAGAAGATTTTAAAACTTCCTTGAAATTGATTAGGCTATCTTTAGTTCCCTAACATAATAAACCTTAGAAAATAGCTTTCACTGTGCTGTGGTATATTGTAATTTAAATTGAGTGATTTTCTAGCCGAGTCAGGTAAACAATGAGCCAAACCACAGTATGGCCCTAGGTGAACCTGTTCTAAGAACAAGCAACTTATATGTTAACTTGTTTTAACAGATAAAGCATAAGAGACACTGTTTATTAACCTTGTTCTCTGCAGGCAAAGGTTTTGTATGTTGTGATGTAAATGCATGGTTCTACTGAATTGACCAATTTGGCCAAATTGATCAGTCACCTCCTAGCTAGAGATGCACAACCACAATTAATTATAATTTAGATGTAGATATCAGCATTTTTTCCCTCAGAAATGTGGGGATGGGTTGCGACTATGTTATATTAAACCAGAGAGAAAGTGAACTAAAACATTGAATTAATTTTTTTTGGATAGTAGAAAAATAACCTACATTAAACACACTATCTATAATAGTTGTATAATCATAACAACTAATAATATTTAAAAATATCTACTGATATATGTATGAACAGTTAGCTGAAAATAATAGACACTAATTCTCTAACGTAAGCAAAAGTTGGGTTTATTCAAAGTAAGTTCTGAAAATGCCAGAAATCTAGTCTCAGAGCATTTGTGGCCAGAGATGGAGCCTCGAAATCCTGCCATATATTGGTCTAGTGATGACACCAGAGGGATACCACTGGGCTCTTTCTCCACAACTTGCACCACTGATATACTAGCATGGAACCCTGCTATGGCTTGTCACATACCGCCTAAATGAATTCTCATGGTTTTTAGCTTTTGTCTGGACAAGTACAACTCATGGGAGGAGCCGGTGTCAGTCAGCTCAGGCTACCATAACAAAATATCATAGGTGAGGTGGTTTAAATAACAATATTTTTTCCTTAGTTATAGAGGCTCTCAACAGCAAGCCATTTGCATTTGGAGTTTGGAGAGTTCAGTGTACTATTCATAATTCTGAAGGGAGGTAGTTAAGAGAATAAATATTGATTTTATTCTCTTCTTCTTCTTCTTTGATCTAATGTCGAAGCTTCCCTCTGGCTGGAAGGCCCAGAGAGCATGAGAGTTGTCCTCTCTTTTCGAAGTCCCTATGAGCTAAGTGTTTCTGTGTACAGAGTAGTGTAGAGGGAGTAAAGTGAATCTGGAGGCATAGACAAAAGGTGTTCCCTTTTCATCTTGCTTACCATTTTGGTGGTAAGCAAGATGAAAAGGGAACACCTATCACGTAAAGTATGTGTGTATATGTAAATGATTTCTCATGTTCGTACTGAATTCTGAATTCTTCTTGTCCAAAAAGTGTGCAATTTTTGTTTTGAGTAGACATAGATTACATTAAAGCTAGATGTGAGGTCACACTAACCCCGATTTTTTACAAGTTCTCAACTCTAGTGTCTTTGGCATGAAGATACCTGTTTTATACTCTCCCTGCTTGCCCCCCACAGCCCATTTGAACATGTCTTTGTTTAAGTACCTTCCCCAATATAACTCTGTCTAGACCTCAGCCCATCGTTTTTGTTAATGCCTCAAACTCACTCAACACAGATATTACATAGCAATTAGATGCAGAAGGACATCATGCTTCTTCATGGTCAAATCAAAATGGCTCTAGAAAAAAAAAAAAAAAAAAGCTCTAGAAGTCTTTTTTGACCTGAAACTGAAATGATTATGGCTTAACATGATAACATCCTTTAAGGTGGTGCCTTCACCATCTTACAATAAGAAATTATGGCACATTCCCAGAAATATAACTTTGACTTGTCTTTTGGGGAATACTAGCAAAATTGTGCCAACAGAAATTATAACAAGAATTTAACAAACTCTATAATATTTTAAAATCATATGTAGAATTTATAGTTCCCAAACTATAAATTTTACATTCTCAGTGGAAATTTTTGATACAGATGTTAAAAAAATGTCTTAACTGTAGACTATGGAATAACTAAATTTTAACTCATTTAATAATATTTATTAGGGCATCACAAAATTTTATTGATTTGTTAAAAAAATGAAGGAAAATATCAACTGATTGAAAATTCACCGAAAAGTTTATTAAACAGAGAAGTAATTTAAATAGATTTGAAAACTTTTAATTGAACTTGACTAGTAAGACAAGAGATTTGTGGAAACCTCAGTATAGCAATAATTGAGATAACAAACAATACTCTATTAACTCTCCACAATCAAAGCAACTGTTAGATGTTTAATTAACATTGGTTTCTTGCAAAATATATGCTGGCTGGTAATTTTCTGAAGGTTTAGAAGAATAACATTTATTGTCTTAAGACCAACATTTCTTTGTCATCAGAGACCTCTGGGTGTGAACGAGGGCTATACCTTGACTGTGGAATAAGTGAGCATTATACATGAGCAAATTGAAGAGATATTGAGGTATAGAAAGGGTGTTGAACTGGGAATAAGAAAATTGAGTTTAGGTCCCAGCCCCTCCACCAAACAGCTGTTTGATCTTGGCTCAGTACTTTAACTTCTCTATTCTTTGATTTCCTTAAATGGAAAATGACAAAGTTCAATTATGTAACTTCTGAGGAATAAAAAGGTTAGCATGATGCTGTGTCCATTATGAAATGGTGGAAAACCTTACTTTTATATAAATGTTTTTTTTTTCTATTTCCACTCATTTATTTAATTTTATATGCCTTCCTATTCCATCTTCTCTCATTCTGAAAATATAGTATGTACTGGAAATACAAAGATGAATAATTAAATGAAAGACATAATAAAAAATAAATACAACTTATACAGTAAAATAAAATTTAGTGTAAAATAAACTAAAATATGGCATAATTTTAACAATTGATAGAATGTCAGGAAAGAATGTATATGCTATTGATTCTAGGATTCTCAACAAGGGATTTAAGGAGCTACAACAGTGAACACTTTGAGAAGAATGTACAGTTCTGTAACATAAATGGTCTTGAATTGAGCAACATTCATAAAAGTAGAATAATATAATGTTTGTTTTTGATCTTAACTTTTACTGATAATCTATAGGTAATAAAAAAGACTCAATTAACATGACAGACCAAAATTTAGTTCTTAATAAATTCTCGAATAAATTTTAATTGTTTTAAAGTAGGAATACAGAGTAGAAAAAAAAGGTGCTAGAATAAATAGAGGAGCTCATTTTATACAGAGTAGAATGGAAAAGAGTAAATAAAATAAGTATGTTATTTTAAGTTACAGGAAACAAGAGAATAAATAAAAATAATGCTATTAGAAAAATTAGCAAAAGGGAGGGGATTCATAGAGGATGTTGTATGAGATTATTAATCATTTTGAAATATGAGGAAAATGAGTAAAAGAACTGCAAACATAAATTAACTAAAGAAAGATTACTTCTTAGGAATAGAAGGAAGAATTAAGAAGTCATGCTGGAGACGGTTGCTTTTCATCTTGTTTTTAGTTCTTTAAAATTGTGGGGTTTTTTACTCTGAATAGAATATATTGTATGTATGTCTGTACGCATTTTCTATACATCATCTATCATCTGTCTATCTATCTATCATCTATCTATCATCTATCTATCTCATCTATCATCTCTCTTCTCTCTGTTTCTGGGTGGCAGGTAAAATTTCTCACAGAAGGTGATACTTGAGTTGAATTTCAAAGAAAGAAGAGTTATATTAGGCTAAGAAAGAAGAGTTATATTAGGCTAAGAAAGAAGGAACAGAGACATTCCAATTTAATTTTAGGTCTGTATCACTATGCAGGTATATAAACACTACATATATATATGTGCGTGTGTGTGTGTGTGTGTGTGTATATATATATATATACGTGTGTATATATGTGTGTGTGTGTATATATATACACACACACATATATATATACACACACACACACACACA
>NW_006442484.1:17509371-17528321 GCF_000325575.1 Pteropus alecto
AAGTCATTATTTCTTAAACAAGACCATGTTTTCCTTAAATATAAAAATGAGCATAAAATTCAAATTGATATTTTGCTATGAAGAAGACAGAAAGGAAGCCGAGTCTGGCAGTCTTAGTGAGAGAATAACCTCACTACTGTGAGTTGAGAACATTTTCTTGAGGTGAAGAAACATTCAAAATCCTTGACAATCTAAGTTTGGAAGTGTTGAGGATGAAGTTTGGAGAGTCCTCTATAGAGACAATTCTTGATGCCTGATGATATTGGAGCCCTCTCCATGAGCAGTTTTGAAAGGAAATACAAGTATTTATAACATTCAGAGTCCAGTTCAGAAAGAAATAGACTGGCAAAAGCCAACATTATTTTTTAGGTGTCCTGTCCCACTGGCTTGGGTCAAGTTTATCACTACAGGTGGAAAATAATGGCAGAGGGTCAGATGCTCCTGAATATGCACAATTAAACTAACCTTTGGCTCATCAATGTGCCATTACAATTAGAGAACTTGACATTGTAGCAAATTTATGAGAGAAAAAGAATTGAGCCTAGAATTTTATACTTGATCTTACTAGTATTCTAATATGAAGGAGAGTTGAGATTTCCAAAAAGTTATATACCACAGAAAGATGAAAAATACTTCCATGAAAAAAAAAATTGTGAGCTGAAAAAACAATGTATGTATGAGCAAATAATTTAGTAAATATTAAATTTACCTCTAAACAATTATTTTGCTTTATTTTGAAAAATATTGATAGCAATCTTATACTAAAATCTAAAGTATACTCAAAGTAACAATGAAAGCGTGCTTGCATTCTAGTTTGTATAGATATTCTTTAAGTTTTAATAAATATGTAGAAATATGGAAATAGTCATCATATTATTTGGATGAAAAATATTACAATTAAGGATGCAAAGTCACTAAGGAAAAAGCAGAAAGGTAACAACAAAAAGAGCAAGAAACAAAGCTGAATAAAATTTTAAATATCATGGCATGAATAAAGCTAAATACATTAGTAATCACACCATATAAAAAGCTACATTTTATATTAAGAAGTAGCTTAATTGTAAGTAGCTTAATTGTAAGAAGTTGTAAATTCTCATTTGATTTTTTAAAATGTGAATACTGTATAAAGAGACAAAGCTTAAAAGTGACACAAAATAATGCAATGTTAAAAAATTTATCAGGCAGATGTTAAGTAAAATGGAGATGTAACAAAACTAACATTAGACTGAATATTTAATATATTAACCTTTAAATGAGATTTAAAGTAGAATAAAATAGATATTTAATAATAATAAATGTTATACAGTAGAAACACCTTAGTCATAATTATTCAAATACCTAACAAAACAATTTAAATATATTAAAAGTTTAAAATTTAATTTAAAATACATAATAAAATATAAAAATATTTGACAAGTCATGATTATTTTAGAAGACTTCAATAAAACTTTCTCATCAATTTTAAGGTCAAGAAGCTTTACTGGCTATTGGTTAACAGAAGTATATAGCTTGCTATATATAATTTCCTTCAGAAAATGAGAAATTCTAAAAGACAACCCAGTATAGTAAGGGCACAAACAGATATTTCAGCAAAGATACACAAATCAATTGCTTAGTAAAAATTTACGTAGATGTACAAAAGCATTAGTAATCAGAGAAATGTATATTTAAAGTTTTTAAACTAATTATCAAACTTCAAAGACTGTGATCGTATCCAGTATTGCTGAGTATACAGAAAAAGAATAACTTCATATAGAGTGGGATCATAAGTGGTAAATCTTTATAAGCAGTTCACCAGTATATACCAAAATTAAAAACACTCAGTCTTTGATACAGCAACATCAATTTCATGAAATATTTGTGTGTTTGTTTAAAGATGCTACTGTAACAATTTCATCAGTAGGAGAATATTATAATACTTTAAACAATTATGTTATAGTCCTAAAAAATTAGCTAAACCTACACATATTGACATAAATATATTGCTAAAATGTATGATTAAGTAAAAAAATAAAGTTCTAGAAAAATTCACAGAACATTTATAGAAAAATAATATTTGTATATAAATACTTAGAAAAATTACAGTGTCTAGACATAGAATTCTTAACCTTAGAAATTTCTGAGGAGGGGGCAATAAAGCAATAAGAAAGACTATAATGTCATGTTTTTCTCTGCACATTGTTCAGAGAAAGATGGCTGCAGTCATCCCTCCCGACACCCTTAGCAGCTAACTTCCAAACAGAAGTGACTGAGCACTTCTTCCCTGTGTAACCATGTGTTTGGTACGCATGAACAGGCTTCCATTCATGCGTACCAAACACATGGTGACATAGGGAAGAAGTGCTCACTCTGGCAGTGCACCACTATTGTTTAACCTGCATATAAAAAGCACTGCCTCCCCGTGGGGCTGGTTGTGTCCTTGCTATAATAAAGAGTTATGTCACAGTTGCCTATAGCTTCCCGTATTTTCTTTCAAGTGCCAGAGCCTTGTACCCTTTACCTCAGAACCTAGAATCTTCAGCAACACAACATTATTTGAATATTTTTTAGAAAGTAACTATTAATGTTCTATTTGTGAAATTAAAATAGCAAAAGCGGGCAGGATGGGTATTTACTCTGTATTGCAATTAAGATCATTAAATTATCAAGGTGGTTAGTTATCAAATTCGTAAGTGGAATGACAATGATATGAATTTAGGAAAGTTCATTCTAAAATCATTCTTCTTGTTGTTTCTTGGTTTTTGGTATTATTGAAAACATTAAAGATGTAAGAATTTAGTAATTTATACTTTTTCACAGACTTGCCTTTTCATTAACTAGACACCTGTACTTCATCAGATTCTCAAAGTATCAATGTATTAGATTAAGGTTTGACCAAATGGTACATTTGCACTTCTGCAGTTTTTTCCATGTTCAATTGAGTATAGTAGCAAGTTGTCATTCTGCCTTATGGTCTACATCATCTCCATATGGGAGAAATGTAATTATTCCTAGTGAACATCAGCTGAAAAAACGCTGAATTGTTTTCAATTCATTTCTTTTAAGATGTTACATGTTACAAAGATGTCAATCATCTGCATTATTTTTTTTAATTTTACAAATGTTACATAATCTGAGCAGTTCATTCTGCCAATAATTTAAGGTAACGAGGATTTTATTGTATATTAAATCAGGTTTATAAGGCACTTGATGAAAATGTGAACATCATAAAGGAAAATAATCCAGTCATGTAACTGTAAGACCTAAAGGCTGTTTTGCCTGCAGAAATATTTGGAAATAAGTTTATTATTACCTTATGAAAGTCAGCAAGTATGATTGATGAAGAGGGGAAAAACACTATCTTGGTTAAAGATACACACATACACACACACACACACACACAGGGGGGAAAAACACTATCTTGGTTAAAGATACACACACACACACACACACACACACACACACACCTGATATTCTGATAGATTCTAAATATTATTTGTGGCATAGAGCCTAGTTTATTTCCTGGTTGTTTTATAGCTTGGGTTTCATTGGTCTCCTATTGTTGAACTACATCATTTGCTAAATATAACATTAAAATTGAGAGTACTTAGCAATTTAGCAAATAGTAGACTCATTGCTTAGATCCAATCCTAAATCTGATCATTACTAACAGGAATTATTCACTTTTTTAATCATCTAAACAAATTCTTCCCTTCTAGGCAAATTTAGATGCTATATCTAAGTCATGAAGCTCATCATAATATTAAATGTTGGGATTTTGTTACTTGAAAGCTGATTGTATGTGTGTGTGTGCATGCACACTAGTATATCTGTATGCTTATAGGTAAAAAATATGGAAAAAGAACAGGAAATCAAAAAAGGGAAGATCATTTTCAAAACTGTTTCTCATATTCAAGATGGAAGATCTTTGAGAAGACAGTCCGAATTAATGTAGGGAGCTGGTTTATTCTCTACACTTTTCTCTTTAATTTTTATTTGTGTAATACTTTGCCTCAGTTGCCTTGGTTTTCATGGACTTTTTCCAGATAACTTAAGAAAGATAGAACAGGTCGGTAGAATCCTCTAGAACTTTTTGTCAGGCTGATAAGTAGTGTTTAGACATTCTTCTTCTCCTACTTCCTCCCCACCCCACCCCAAGCAATACAATGGCTAACATCTGGTAGTTTTCAGAGATAAACTACTGGAAAATGTCTAGAGATAATGATGACAATAGAAAGGCAATAACTACCATTCTTAGGTGAGCTCCAAATCAGGGGTACATGTATAATGTTTCTACTTGCTTTATTAAAATTTATACATAATAATCTCTGCCCAGAGTTCTTGTGATTTTATCAGTAATAGTATAGCTAAGTATTACCCCATCCTCAATCAGAAACAGTGCTTCAGTGCTCCATGCATTAAAACTATGGGAATATGCCTATTCATATCAGAAGCTAGACTAAAAACAGAAAATCATCTAAAAGGACAACAATTTCAAGTAGGTACTGGAAATACATCCATATGAGGAATAGAGTAACATGAAAAATGCTATTGAAGTAAATTTATTGAGATTCATGCTATACAGTGGAAGGAAAAACATTTGCTTCAGAGTAATCTATGATATTAACCAAAGTCTAGTTTTTGTAAAAGATATATGTGAGTGTCTTTCATACAGTAAAAAAGTGAATCTGAAGGTAATATCATCTCTGTTGATTTTTAAGTTGGAAGCTCTGCAGATGTCAGGGAAACTTTATTGTAACTATTATTTCTCAAACATCTACCACACTGTCTGGCATGTAAAATATGTCCAATACATACTTTGATGGTTAAATAATGTTTATAAAGCAAATAGTTCAATGCCTACCAAGTAATATTGGTTAATAAATGGAAGACATTATTACTTTTAATGTATATCAAGAAACAGAACTAGAGTAACAACTTATAATTATCAGAGTGGTTGTTCAGCTCAATATCTTACGCACATGGCAATTATATGAGGTTCAATAATTAAAAGTTCTCTGAGATTCCATATAAGACTTTAAGATGAAGGACATTGTAAAGGAGGAGAAAAAAAAGCATGAGCAGATATTATAGAGGTCCAAGATCTCCAGGCACGGCTCCAAGGATCTTTCTCAGTTAACACATGAAATACTTTCTTTTCAGATCATGAACCTAAAATGAACTTGCAAAGTTCCCTAGTCTCAGAGGAGCCAAATACTGGTAAACAGCTCAATCCAGTCTGTGTAACCATTTAAGTCAGGTGCAAATCAGCAACCTACACATTTTCAATAAACAATATATACAAACTGGTACAAGGTAACTTCCACTGGGTTTTGGTCTTTAAAAATCACATTGTAAATCACCAGCTAGTAAGTTTTATACCTATCTTGGCTAAGGGTCAGTCCTGTGGTTCTAGGAATTGGTGGAGATATGCAGAGTGCTACCCAAGCTACCCACACATAAACCTATCCTTGCTCAACACCTTCATGGAAACTTGAAAAAGGCATCCTTCTGATGTAATCTGGAGCAAATATTCTTCCTTTGGAAAACAGCCTCAGTGGCACATAGCTTGAGAAATAAATCTGGGCTGCCCACTTGTTCCCAACGGTAGTTGCTTCTGTGTAGGGTATAAACTGTGTATTAGTTTATAATAGACATGAGGCAAGAGAAATATGTGGAAGAAACATAATTTGGACCCCTGATGTTTCCCTGGGTGTGGCCAATGCACTAGGGGGACAGAGTCAATTGTGGGCAATGGTCAGAGACTCAAACTAGCAGAAGTGCTTGTTAAATTGGTGACCTCTATTCCTGAATATCCTGAACAGTGATATCAAAAAGGTCTAAACTATGCCAGTAACAAAGCAGAACCTGAAAAGAAGCATGTGGAGAACAAGGCAAGCAGGCAATGTCTAAATGGTATATAATTATATAATAGTGTGTAGGTAAACAAATGATTAGTGCAAGTCTCACCAGCCTCTTCTTGTTCAGAGACAGGACATATGATTTTGGAAGGCTTATGAGAAAGAGATTAGGTCTTGTTTTTGTGACTACTTGAAGCCAGGCAGATTCAAGGAGGTGGTTTCAATGCAGAAGAGGCAGGACTACAAGTACCAGAACTGTGGTTTAAAGTGAGCATGTGGTCCCAGCCACAAGGCACATACCAAGATAGCACACCAGGTGGGACAGAACATAAGCATAGGAACACTAAACATAACACTTTGATGCTTACTTACTCATCCTGTAAAAGGCTTTTTAAAATCCAGCCTACTTAAAATGGCATCGAGACACAAAATAGCATTCTGGTGCTGAAGAGTCCAATTCAAATTCCGGCTCTGTGACTTATCGCTGTGTTGTTTAGACATGTTGTTAGTTTTAAAACTATTCTTTTTTCAGTTTCTCAATCTGTAGAATAGGATGATAATAGCACCTTCTTCACAGGAGTGCTTGAGAATCAAATAACATAATAATAAATGTAGGGTTCTTAGAACAGTGTCTGCCACAACATAAAATATAGGCAGTATGTGTTAGCCACTGTTCTTCTTCCCAGAGACTAGAGTGGAGTTATGCTTCAGTGGCAGTGTAGAGGCTGTCCCCATGCTTTCAACCTGGCCAGCTTCATCTGTCCTAATGTGTCTGGAACTGGTCAGAGCAAACCTTTCTCCTCTCATTAATTCCCATGCCCTGCTGAAAAATTTGTATCAACAACTCTCATTTATGCTAGACTTCCTGACCCCCTGCTGACCTCTCTGGTTCCTAAGGACCAAACTATTTTTATTTTTGTGGACTTTATGCAGTAAATTGATCTTTGGGAACTGATGTTTAGCTTACTTCCTTGACCATATTTATCTACTATACTTTTAAACTCCATGTAGGCAGAAGTCACATCTATTTCTTTTTTTACCAAAATGGGTACTTAATATTTATCAGAGTATCTGGAACACAGTGGAATCACAATCAATTGTTTGTTTTAAAAAGGAGGGATTTAGCCTTGCCACATGAACCTGACATTTGATTCTTCTCCTTTGATAATAAACTCTGGTTCTCTTTTTTGACACTATTCGTGTCTCAATTTCATGTTGCCTCTATTTTCACTTTTATAAGTTAATATCTTATTCTCTTTAATTCAGTGTCTAGAACTCAACCTAGTAGCATTTCTCAATTTGGGACCTGTGAATGGAACCTGGACATGAAGTGTTTTGATATGTTAGTATGAGAATCAAGAAAAATTATTGTACCAATAACTTCAGAATGCATTGCATATTCAATAATAAAATACATTACCTCATCTGAGTCCACTGAATTTGTGTATTGTGCTTATATCAACATGCATACACAATAAATTTGAGGATAAAACAGGTAGTTATTGTGGAAAACAATCATATCACACAATAAGATGATATACAATAGATTATACCTTCAAAATACATCAAAATGACTTAAAGACTTAGTTTTTCATTCTTGCTAAGTATATCTAACCACCCCCAAATCATCTTAGTAGTAATTGCAATCTTAAAGATATGCTATTATTGTCTCATAATAACTTGGACCTGACAGTGTTCTCTCAAATTATTTGATAGATGTGGAAACTACCCCTAAAAAGATGGTCTTTTGTCCTAAGTATATTATAATATAGAGGAAGAGTGTGTTTTCTCCTTATGAACTTGCCATAAGAAAGATAAGCGATTGGTCATTTTTCTATAGAATATATAGTGTATATCTCAGTCAGGATTCATTATATCTTACATAATAATAACTGGCCACACACCTTGGCAATGAGGTTTTGTCTTTTTCATAGGGTGTATCTTCATGCTTGGTGCTTCAGCCTCTAATGGTTCATATTTAGCCCATCTGTTTTTTTTCTTTAAAGTACAAACATAACAGTTATTGACCCTGCATTGTATGGTTAATAAATTAGTTGCGGGTTTGAATAAAAAAAAAAAAATTGCTTTCCAAGCAAGATGGATCATTTACTTATTTCATCAGGCATTTGTAGCAGTGAAAATCAAGAAGACTTTAATGACTTAAAATTTTCTTTTTATTATGCTATTGAACAAATTACAGAGCTAATGAGATTTACACTAAATGGAAAATCTCTGCATCACCTGCTGTTTTATGGTTCTTAGGAAAAAATTGATACTTTTTCTCCTTCTACAATTAAACAAAGTTTTGTTTTTAAACAACATTTTCTCTGTGAATGTAAAATATAAACCCACATTATTATTCCTTCATGGAAAATATTTGACATGGTAAATGAAATGCATAGTTCACATTAAGAAGCTTCTTTTACATAGAAGTATTTAATCAAAACAGTGCAGTGGTAGAAACTAAGTTTGCCATTAGAAACCTGAGGTCAAATCACAGCTCTGTTCATTTTAGTTTTTATTTATTTATTTATTTATTTATTTATTTATTTATTTATTTAATTTATTTTTACTCCTACATCATCTGGTCTTCCTAGGTGGTCTCCCATCCAAGTACTAACCAGGCCCAATCCTGCTTAGCTTCCGAGATTAGATGGGATTGGGTGTGTTCAGGGTGGCATGGCCATAGACTCATTTTAGTTTTTAAATTGGGCCAATTACTTAATATCTCAGCCTCAGTTTTCTCAGATAAAAAATGTCAATACTCCTGTGAACTAGTTGTCAGGGTAAACATATGAAAGCAACTAGACCAATGCCTAAAATGTTGTAAAAATTCAGTAAATAGTAATGGTGTTGAAGTTGTCATTGAAGTTGAAAACCATGTCCTTAACTATATGTTTTGGTTATTATATTTTAAAAGTTGGTTTTGGTGGCGATGAATAATTCTGATATTATAAATACACTAACCTACCTTTAATATTTCATTAGAGTGTACTACAAGACATAAAGGTTTAAGAAGAAAAAAAAAGAATTAGAAGGAAAATAGATTTGATGAGAATAGCAAATCATAAACCATTATCATGATAGCTCAATACTTTCATATGGACTTAATAAATAGGAAAGAATCTTTCTAAATTTGATTGTGTGATAGCTTGAGGCAAAGGAAAAAAGAGATTAAAATAATAGATGTACATTGGTCATAATTCACATGGAGAAATTACTTTATTTGGCAGTTTATGCAATTTTTTTCTGCTCTCTCATACTCATCAAAGCCTTTTCCTCCATGCTGTTAAAATAACACTGTAGCTCTGATAGAAACTTACACCAGAAAAACAGGCTTGCAAATCCAAATCAGATCTCAAAAAAAGATGGCTCTCTCTTGACCCTAGGTGCAGTTTTTTTCTTTCTTTTTTTTTTTTTTCAGTTTTTTAACAATAAAGGAAACTACTTTCTTATTATCTTGATATATATTTTTGTGGAGCTATATGAGGTCACCTGGGTTACCACTGAAATCTAGATAAATGATTCAATAAAGATACACAAGAATATAATAGAGGTTCATGTGGTCTGAAAAAGATAAGACACACTACATTAACCCTCTCTGTGAGAAATAACACAAACATACACATCTATCTGAATACCTCTGGAATTGTGAGCTCAATGCATTTATATCATTCACTGAAAAATATGTTGCTATTGGAATATCTCCCTTGCTGAGGCTTTTCTATTCAAAGAAAACTGCCAGCTTTAAGCAGTCCTTGGTCAAGCAGTTATAAAGCAGCAGAGGAAAATAAGTCTGTGAATTTAAAACCTGCTGTTTGGTAAAGAAAATAAAACATAGCATATTCTAAAGTAGATGTGATTTTATCCCACGAAGCACCTCTCAGAACTAGAAACTTGGGGTAGCAATTTATCAAAATGAATATCACTGGAACATGGGCATGTCTGAGATTTTTTCCTCAGAATGGGTCCTGCCGAATCCATCACTCCCCATGTACTTTTCTCCTCTGCTTCTCAATGGTTTAAATTCTCTTTTAGAAGTAAAATCTTTTGATTTTAAGACTTAAAACATACAAATAGACCTAGAGAAGATGCATAGCAGATCTGTTAAGCATTCATTCAATTATTTATTACATATTACCCGTGGACCAGGTATCTTACTAAGTCCTGATGATAAAGATTAAACAAGACTAAGAGCTCAAAAGCACCTAAAGTCTAGTGGTAGATTTAAAGTAAATAAGCAGATACAAAAGGATAGGGTTCATCTCCAGTAGAGGTAAGAAAAGAGTGTTATGGGACTATAAGGAAGGGAAACATACCTAATTTGGGGATATTGAGGAAAGCTTCTTGAAAGAAGTGGCTTCTAACCTGAAATCTGAAAAAGGAGAGCTAGTTGAAAATGAGAGGGAATGAATTAGAAGAGTAGGTCACACAGGGCAGGGATGCTGGGAGGAAAGAGGATCAGCCTTTCATATATAAAAATATGCACAGATAAAACAGGAGAAGGAAGCAAGGTTTGTCATAGCTTTATAAATCAAAGCTTATCAAAGTGTAATCAGCCAACTGGCACTATCAGCTTAACCTGGGAACTGGGTAGAAATGCAGAATCAGATTCCAAGTTCTCAGGTGGAATTTCTACAATTCTAGTAGACACCCATAGCCCACTTTTAGTAGCCAATTTTAAATATACTGAGTTTGTTCTTCATCCTGTAGGCAATCAGTAGATGGATATGAATTGTACTTTAGAAAAAGTATTCTGATTGCATTGAAGAGGTTATATTTCTGGGTGTAATGCTTTGTTCATGTTAGTTGAGTGACTTAATGAACGAATCAATAGATAACAGGGTTTTTTCTTATGGTCTCGTATGTTTAGATTCTAAATCTTATTTTTTTATCTGAAATCACTTCTAATTAGACTCTTTCTATGAAGAAGGAAGCATCGAAATGTATAAATTGTAGAAAATATACTTCCTGGATTTAAAAACAGTGGGTTGGCTATTATGAAATATTTTCTATTCTAATACATCAATGAAATATATATTAAGAATTGCTTTTTATTGAGTACTGTTCCCGGTTGCTGTGAATTTTTTATGTGGTTCTGATGGAATGAAATTAGAGATTGGGTTGTGATTGGACAATCCTGGAGGCCATCAAATAATCGTCAACTGTTGGGAAAATCTGTTCATTAGAGAGGAAAGAATATATCAATGCTCACCTGCATTTAGAAGTTCTAGTTGGTACATCGACTTTACGGGAATTGGCCCCATTTGTTTTGTTTGCTTTGAGCTGAGATTGTCATGAAAAGTAGAAAGTAAGTATTTTAAATTAATTTTATAGAGAGGAAAAGAAAATGAGAATGAGGGCACACAGCTGCCTATTTCTCAAGAATATTGCTCAGCTCAGAGCATCTGAGTCAAAGAATTCCTCCCAGGCTGTTGTTGATTATGACTTATGAAAGGGCACCTGTCCAACCTGACAAGTGTACACAGTGCTGTAGGCTTCAACTTTCCATTAGTAACAAGTGCCCCAAAAGGTTAATTTGTTTTGGCACTTCCTGATTACTTTCTGTGTTCATCTCATTCTGAGACTTCACATTCACCACCTGATTTAGGGGCTCTACTTAGCAACATATTGTCATTTTCTCTGACTTATTGCTAACTTTGGTCCTGTGATCTCTAAATGCATCTAAATAGCTGAAATCAATTTTCTGCATAGAGAGGTTGATGACACCTAGAGGAATTTGCAGATCTCTCTTCTTGGTTGTGCTTGGGAGTCATGATGAAGTATCATCTCAAGTGAATGGAATTTGGAGGCCTCATAAAGTCCATGGCTAGGGTGCAGGACCCCTTAGTTTGGGCTCATTTTGATTCCTTATAGCCATCCTCTCAAGCATCCTATTAGCTATGAACTTTTTAAGGAATGATAATATTTTAGTTTATTTTTTTAATTTTAATAATTGTTAATTAAAAAGTCTCACTCTGCTCACTCACATACAGGGCCTTTAAAATAATCCAAAGATCTAATCAAACCCCTGAAAAAAGCCCTCTGGTAGTTTGGCCTGACAGAGCAGATCACATCTACGATCTCTCACTTGGCTTTTAAGCATTTTATTCACTCAGTACCTTGATTTCCACAAATTAGGTATAGATTGTTATCATATTTCCTTTCTCTTCACTCATTCCTTTAGATAGAATTTTGAAACACATACTTGGGATCTAGGGACTACCTTTTTGTCAATTTTCGCATCAAACTGTTGCTACATGTTATCCGTCTTCATCAGCCTTCAGCAATTACATGTGAGACACGTGTGTGAACACACATATGCACCTATATACCTATAGTTTTCACAATGCTACTGATCCATTTCATTAATGTATTTATTTTATATTCTTTTCTTTTCCAAAAGGAACTAGAATTCATATTGCAAATATTTTGTTATTGTAAATAATGACAGCAATTTGTGGTTACTTTTCTCATGTAGCCTTCATTTTTTTTCATCTATCAATTTAAATATTAGGACAACTTGTAAATGTACAATTCTGCAGAGTAAATTATAATTCTTTGTGCTTAGTTACTAATAAAACTACTGACATTATGTGTCCTTTACGCACTATTAGTGTCAAGGAATATATCATTATCTAAAGTATCTGTTTCAGAACTGACTCGTTAACTCCATTGTAATACACAGGGATGATAAAGGGTATGTTGGTGAAAATTTGACTACTACTTGAATCACTTCATTAGTTTCTCAGTTTAACTTAAGGTCTGTAACTAGTTAGCTGGGTGGTGTCTAACATAGTTCACCATATTTCAAGATTCTTCCAGCTCTGCCAGTATAAAAGGGATGCCTCGAATCAAAGATCACTCTGCCACAGGTTCAGAACACATGGACCTAAATCAATAATTGCCCAACTCAGTCTCATCCTTATCTGGCTCATCCAGGTTGACGAAAGCCCAGGACCTTATACTTATCCTGCTTTTATTCCTTCCTTTCCAGGAAGGCTTGACCTTTGTTTCTTGTTTAATTTGGCTTTTCTCTTGACTGAAACCTTTGTTCCTTTTACCCTGGGAACATTCTTTAGTAACTTAGAGAAATACCTTTCCACTTGACCTGACTCCCCCAAAGTTTCTTTTCCTATGTTCTCCAAAAGATCAATACTTGATTTCCCTTATATGAAGCCAATAAGCATTTAAAAAACAAAATATAAAGATATATTTTAGTCACATAGAAACCAAACATAAACTTTAAGCATAAATATTTAAAAAAAAATAGACAATCTACTTATTTCCAAACTTATTAAGTTGTAATTAATTAAATATGCACAGCTTTTCGTATGTCAATTACACCCCCCCAATAAAAAGAGAGAGAAATGTGCTTCTTATTTAAATAGATAAAATTAAACAACAAACCAAAAAAAGAAACTTGAAAGGAATCTGAAAGATCCAGTATGTTTAAATAACTTCTATGCTTATCTATGTAATCCCAATAAAAATCTAATTAAACTATTTCTCTTTTTAATTTTTTAAAGTATAATAATAGAAATTAATCCTATTCATACATAAAAGTAATTTATACAAACGTGGAAAAAGCATAGGTTTTTAAATAGATGGCATGGAAATATTTGGCTAGCTTTTCACATCACATAATGTAAATTTAAAAAAAATGAAACTGAGTGAAATAAAACTGATCTGATAGTATTTTAAAAGTCTCATCTGATATCGCATTTATCCATGTGAAATCATAAAGGAAATGATTGATAAAGATGTCTGCAAAACATTTATATACACAGATACACATATGCATACACAACACATACCATACATGAAAACTGAAGAAATATGTAAGGTTTTTTTTTTTTTTGCAATACCTATGATAGAAAATTAAATCCTTAATATACAAAATTATCAGATTTATCATGGTCCGTGAGACAAAATGAACAATATGATACAAAATTTGGGAGAGCACAAATAGGCAAAGCGTTAAGATTGGCAAAGTATAAAAGTAGGAATAAAAATAGTCAATAGATGTAAGATATTTAATCTCATTGATAGCTAATGAAATAAAATTAATATAAAGGATTTTTTGGGAATCATTTTGGTATATATTAAAATGACAATTTTTCATATATATTTTTGCATAGCAAATCATCTCAAAACATGGTGGATTAAAACAACTACTTATTTTTTTCTCATGTTTCTGAACTTCAGAAATTTAATCAGAGATCAGTTAATTCACTCCTTGTAGAATTAGCTGGGCTCACTCACACTTCTGAATTCAATTGGGTAGCTGAGCTGGATTAGAAAATCTAAGAAAGATTCACTCCTACATTTAGTTTATCATGCTTCTCCTTGTGACCTCTCCTTTAACCTGTGGTGTCTCAGAATTCATTCATCAGTCTTGGGCTTATTTACAGTATTGTGGCTGACTTTCCCCAAACAATGTAGAAAGTGCTAGGTCTCTAAAGGGGTTTGTCCTGGAACCAGGACAAGTCCTTCTCTGCTGCATTCTGTTGGTAAAGACAAGTCGAAATCGATAGAAATTCAAAGAGAGGGAACTAGACTCCCCTCTTGACAGGAGGAATGGCATAGTGGAGAGGGATGAGAGGAAATTATTAAAGGACCTTTTTAAAGACTGTTGTAACTGGTATACCGAGTCGTAGAGGGTAGAAGGACATAGGTAGTCTCATAAACAATCTGAAGTGAATAAAAGAATAGAATATTTTTAAAATACTTGAAGTTATATTCAAATCTATTAAAATTAACAATATCTTTACTATTTGACCTAGAGATGTATCTTTTAGGAATCTATCCTACAGAAAAATTTAGATTTATAAAAACATGAAAAAATTATTTATTAACACTTTTTTTTTTGGTAAAGACTAGAGGAAAAAAAATCCAAATCCTTCTCTTTGGAAGATAAGTTAAATAAAATATGTGGTAAGTACATAATTAAATACTGTAAAACTTTTTAAATGTCTAAGGTTTTAACTAAAATGGAAAGGTGTCCAAATTGAAATCCTACATCAATTCTTATTTATTCATTGGGTTACTCAAAGAGCAATTAGTGAGTATCTACTATGTTAAAAAAGCACTCGAAGAAAGTTTAATATTTATAAAAATTAACTTCTGATCAGAGTTTTGAGGAATTATAAATATTATGTTTGAGTCAATTCTGAATCCTAAGTTAAATTTTTTTAACTTAGGACATTTTCAAAAGAAACCGTAAATATGTATAAGTTCATCTCATAGCATGAAGCTTAACTTTTTTGAAACAAAATTAGTAGGAAATGATATCTATATCACTTAATTATGACGAGCCCATATCTGAAGTACAATTATTTTTACTGTAGGTTTATAGTTACTCTCTGGTTGGTGTATATTTTCCATGTACAACTTTTAACATTTATATCTCTTCACTGAATAATCAGACTTTCATGCCAACAGTGACTTCATAAACAACCGGAATGGCCTTTGACACCTGGGAGTAATTTCCGTTTATATCTTCCTTATCACGGTAGCTCCTATTAGGACTGGGATAGCCAGAAGTTTGGAGAGTCTCTGGGATGGTGGGAGGCAGGAAAGAAGGCCCGAAGATCTCAAGAAAAAATTGACTGGCTCTTGTTATTTTCTCTAGGAAATATGGATTAAACTAGTACTCACCTTGGAAACATGAGGAAGTTCTGAAACATCATTTCTCTTTTCTGCAAATGAAAGATTAAAAGCAAGACCTTCAATATTTCAGTTGAAGCCCCAGGAAACTCCAGGGATTCCTAAATTTTGAGGGCTTTGGGTGGGTTGTTACTGGGCAGGGAAGCATAGAATGTGACACGTGGTATCTATAATCTCCAGAGATATTGCATTGCCACTGACACCACAGGATGACTGGGAATGCCAGACTGTTGCTATTTTAACATTACCATCTGATTCTGTTGGCTGCAACATGTTGCATACCGATGACCAGGTAACGACATCAATCTATTTTAGCTCATTTCATTTGACACATCATTGAATAATAATGAGAGCTAATTTTAAACAGTCTAGCAATCTGGCTTTGCATGAAATGTGTCCATGCTGAGAATATTTTCACTGTGCATTGAAAAATTTGCTATTCCTGAGCATGTAAATAATTTTGATTAAAAAAAAAATATTATGATTAAATTTAACCTGTATATGTGACTAGGAGGGAGCCAACATTTTGTATGGAAATACTGAAACTTTCTTCCTGAAAGGGGGTTGGCTTATAGTAGCTAGATAAATATTGAGGAAACTATCAGACTTATGTTTTGCCTTGAGGCAATTCAGAGTGACCATTTAATTTGGCAGGAATCTGTCTAAGATGATGGACTCAGGTGAAGGAGCTATAATTTATTTTTTAACCTCAATCACTCTAGTGTCATTTTGGCAGTTCTCTGTTGGTAAATATCTCTCTTTAGCTCTGAGCCATTCTACAACAGCAAATCTGAGGGAATTCGTCAGAACTGAGTTGTCAAGGCTAATCACTACGGTTATATTTGGTAATATTCCCATCTTTGGTAGCTGAAAACTAAGAGCTCAATTGACTCACAAAATCTTCAAGCCTAATGCACCCAGTACTTATGATGCTGTGACATGGCAGATTGACTTAAGAACTACTTTTCCTTTCTCTGTCATTCTATCCTCAAACACTCCCCCACACACCCATTTGTCTAGATGTTATTTAGAAGAAATTTATATTTCCTTAGTTATGATAACACTAGAGATGTTGGGGGGCAGGGAGCAGAACAGGAAAAAAAAAAGGAACATACTTTTGCCTCTAAATCCAAGACATGCCCAGACTTCTTTCTTCTTGCAGACAATAAACATCTTCTCTTAACCACATTTCTCCCTGGATCTTCTTTCAGCTTGATTTCTTTAAAAAGGAATCTAATATAATAATACTTGCCACCATTTTCTCATTTCCTCTTAACTCCTCATTTCATTATAATTTTAGCTCCACTTTTACAAGTTTCTTGAAGTCCCTGTCATCCACATGAACAATGTCCTTATCCTTATAAATGTTCAATCCAATGAACACTAGTAAGTCCTTTGATAATTTTATCTCTTCCATTATTTGACAATGCTGTTCATTCTCTCTGTTAAAACAAACCAACCAAGCAAAAATGCTTTTTCTAATCTTGGCTTGGGATATATTACTATCAATTGAATTTCTAACTACCTTGTCCTGGCTGTAGCTTCTTAGTGTCAGCTGAGACATTTATTCCTGATACTACATCTTAAATGTTGATGTTTTCTAGAGTTTCATGCTTATTCCTTCTCTTTTCTCATTCTGTAACACTCCCTAGGTAATCTGTTAATAACTATGTCTTCAAGTTTCGCTGATGTGAAATTTTGTCAAGCCACCAATATTTACTTACATTTATTTTTCTGCTTTTATAGATGGTACAGATCATAACTGACCGGTGAATGACATTCAAATTATAATCCATTCGTATTAAAGATTTATGCATTTACAGTCCTAAATATACCCTTCTTACTAATCTGATTTAAGGAATGTTGACTCCTTTTTGGCATTTGCCTTCCTGCCTGCCATTTAGCCCAAATTTCCAATGTCTGGCATAAAGTTTCCAACATCAAGCACAGCATTAGGCACAGAGTAAGTTCTTAGTAAATGTGTGTTGAATAAACTGAAAAGGATATATAACAGGATATAACAAAATGCTAAACCAAGTAAAAGGATAACAGCGATAGCAGTTTGATACCCTGGGTGAATTGGTCAGAATGATAAGAGGGCTCATATTAAGAAGCTGCATAACCTTGGAGGAGATTCTTAACCCGAGTCTCACTTTCTTTCTCTATAATATGAGAGGATTGAACAACATGATCCCTATTGTCTCCTCTAACACTCAATGATGCTGTCATATCCTGCCATGGGGAAGGGCCTTGTTTTAGATTGTCCTTGGGATGGTAGCAGCAGGGCATTAAGAATCCTGTATAAGATATATGCCCAAATATTTTCTTCTCTAATACCTCAGTAGAAGAAGTATCACAGAGATAAGCTTGTCAGAAACTGATATTTCCCTCTTGATAAAATGTTTTCATTATTTTGCTCTCTAACTGAGTGGTCCCAAAAGAGTTTGGGTGTTTTTCTTTTTCTTTTTTTCTTTTTTTTGCACAAACTACACAGATGCAGAGGCACACAAAGGAAGCTGAATCTGTCTGCCTTCTCGTAGAGCAGTTGAGTAAAAAGTGAGTGATGTGTCTAAACAGCAAACCAGTTATTTCTAAATATAGCACTTAATTACTTCTCTCTTTATAATATAATGAAGGAAAAGAGTGTCTTTAGGTATTGAAATTCAAGCTAAAGTTTTGAATTAGACAAGTGTTTCCTAATTTACCCAGCTGTAAATGAGTCACAACTTGATTTTTGTAGTAAAATGTTTGAAATCAAAATGAAGAGATTGTGTGCGCATGTATTATTTTGTGACAATCTGATTTAAGGAATGTTGATTCTTTTTTTGACATTTTCCTTCTTGCCTGCCATTTAGCCCAAATTTCCAACGTCTGGCATAAAGTCTCTAATGTTAGGCACAGCATTATCTCCAATGAGCAACAAGATGAAGTAGATGAATATATATAGTGATATGCTATGAAAATAAACATCTAGAGGCATTCAATCTTGGATATCTGTCCTGCTAATAGATCATCTATAGCTTCAGCTTTTGGTAATATAAACTCTTAACTCATCAGCACAGGCATTAGCACTGAACAGAAACATGCAAAGAAAAAAAGGAGTTTGAACTTTGCTGCAATCAGTGGCATAAAAAAGCAAAATCCAAAGCATGAGAACCCTTTATTCCCTACCTCCACTTCCCTGATGTGCTTTCACTTAGAATCAACCATCAAAGCTAAGCCAAAAAAAGCCATTCCAGCTTGCATAATATTATTAATATTTTTAAGAAAAATATTATTGTCACAAATTTCCCTTTTTTTCTCAAGTTGAGGGATAAATTTAACATAATAATATTAAACTTGAAATTTTATTGTTTTTTATTGTAAATAGACATGTTTATTGTGAAAAACGAATACAGATCAAGAACAGCAAAAAAAGTTCACCCTTTTTTTGTCTAATCT